>NW_022980151.1:0-14734 GCF_902652985.1 Pecten maximus | reverse complement strand
TGTCCATGAAATAAGTCCATGTAAGATTCTATTTTCTCTTACCCTGGACAGGGATATCTGCAGTTTTACCGGGGTGAGATTTTCTTATCTCACCCTAGGGAAAAGACAAGCTACATGTGCTCTTTGAACATGCTCTTGTTCTCGATAGGGTGACGTCACTATGACCTGACCCAGAACGTTTAAATGTTAAATATCAGTATTATTAACAAAAGAAATTGAAATAAGTATTAATTATCAGAGTTAACCGAGTGTTTGGTGTTCTTTTTGACAAGCTTATCGGAACTGTAATTTGTATGAAATCAACATCGTAAGGTGTAAAGTGTCTGCTGCAGCCTTATCACAACAGTCATCCGACGTCCACATGTTGTTGTTTACATATGTTTGGATTTGGTTCACACTACAATTGGTAAATAGGGTAAGAGAAAAATAATCATTCACACCTTTTTGGAATGAGATTAATAGAATCCATCATGGGTCTGTTCCGTGGACAGGGATATCTCAACCCAAGTGTCAGAGTTTGGCCAGTCAGCAGGAGGCTTGCCGAGTGCTGGCCAGCCAAACTCTTACACGAGGGTTGAGATATACGGAACAGACCCTTGATTGATTATTTTTCTCACATACTTGCAACCAAACATAAGATTTTATGAAAGTTTTTTTATCGCGCCATCTTCAATGCTCCTTGGAATGTGCATCAAAATTGATGATGTCATCATTTACGACTTGGTTACTCAACGTAAATTGATGACGCTACGTTATTGTGAGCAGCGTCATATAGCGCGTGCCGGCTGTCTTTACCCACCCTGTGTAAGATCGATTTATCTTTTCCCTCACAACCGCCAGATAACCCTGTGAAGTATGGGAGAAAGGGGGATCTCAACCCTTGGGGAAGATTGTTCAGTTCCCAAACACTCGGCAAGCCTCGTGTTTGGAATTTAACAATCTCACCCTCAGGTTGAGATCCCCTTATCTCACCCCAAAAGGGGTGAAAGATTCTATTAATTCCACATATAAGCCCCCTTCTTCATTTTTGCTGAATCATCAATTTTAAACAAGAGATCCCTGAGGGATCTTGACACCCTTCATCGAGTGATCTTTATTGGATCACTATAAGACTGATCTTTTCTCTTACTTTTTTCTTCTTCCTCTTAATAATTTGAAAACAAGAGTAGCCCACATAATATACCTGTGAAAGATCCATCAGGTAATCTAAATGAAATTCAAAAAATGTAGATGAAGGACTTTCTTAGAAATACCCACACCGAAATAAAGTACAAAAAAAGTATGGGAAAAAAGTACTAAAAAAGCATAGAAAAAGTATGCTTTTTTTGACTCAATTTGGAACCGATATTCCAACACGGTTCCAAATTGAGTCAAAAAAAGTACTAAAGTACAAAAAAAGTCTAACAAAAGTATACCTTTAGTACATTTTATTGTTTTCATTAAGTACAGAAAAAGCACAAATATAGTACAGAAAAAGTACATTAAAAGTACAATAATAGTATAAAGTGAACAGGGCCAAATTGATGGTGTACTTTTTTTGTGCTTTTATACTTTTTTAGTACTTTTACAGGTAAGTCCATAAAGTACAAAAAAAGTACAAAAGTACAAAAAAAGTATGAAAATGGTACAGAAAAAGCAGGAAATTAGTACTGAAAAAGTAGGAAAAAAGTACCAATAAGGTAGGAAATTAGTACTGAAAAAGTAGTGGAAAAGTAGGAAAAAAGTACTAGAAAAGTAGGAAAATAGTACTAAAAAAGTAGGAAATTTGTACTGAAAAAGTATCAAAAAAGTAGGAAAATGGTATTGAAAAGAAGGAAATTAGGACTGAAAAAGTAGGAAAAAAGTACCAATAAGGTAGGAAATTAGTACTGAAAAAGTAGTGGAAAAGTAGGAAAAAAGTACTAGAAAAGTAGGAAAATAGTACTAAAAAAGTAGGAAATTTGTACTGAAAAAGTATAAAAAAAAGTACTGAAAAAGTAGGAAAAAATTACCAAAAAAAGGGACTTAATTTAATGGTGTAGGAAATTAGTTCTGAAAATATAGGAGATAAGCTTAAATGAGAATACTGCATACTTAAACAATACATACATCAGTCCCATTCCTAAGAGAAATGCACAATTGTATCAAGTGAAAACAAACATTGAAATACAAGATTAGTTATCCAATCACAATTCCACGGAGTATAATTTCATGCCATAGCAAAGTCTTGATCTAATAAGCTCGAAATTTGTTTAAGGGTGAGGTTAAGGATTTACAGATGGACATCTATGTATAAGGGCAATAACTTTTGATAAATTATTCTAATATTTTTTTCAAGCAGGAAAACACAATTTTATATCATGTGTATGTAGGAGATCCAGACAAAAAAAATATACTATTCTAAATAAAAAGGGCAATAACATTTGTAAAAATTGTCGAATCATAATTCCTCTTGAGGAAACACAACAAAAAAATGTAAATAAAAAACAATGCATAAATGCATACTGAATACAATGAAGTATGGTATATGCATAATGTTGCTTGCTTAAACTGGTCAAATCCAAGTAAGTGTGAATTCGAAAAATAAAATGTCTGATTCTCTTCATTCCTTTTTTGCTTTATGCGAATCATTGCCCTCAATTCGGACCACAATGCAATATCTTCAAGCTTTCCGTCACTTCAGAATGTACTGCATAATCTGTTGGAAGAAAGAGAAAATTTTAAAATATTTTTTATATCAAAACTTAGAATAATTGTGAAGATTTGTTCAATATAAAAATGTAGATAATTTTCCTTATATATGCACCTGATCACTTTACTGTCATTTATTACATGCATGTCTGCTTGGAAGTCTTTTTATCAAGAAAAGCTAGCCACAGGTATACAAGTTTAAAGCTACAACATAAAACTTTTAATTATAAGGATGAGTACTTTAATAAAAATCAAGCTACTTCAGAATTCTACGACAGTTAAATTATGCAACTAACTATCTAAATACTCCAAAACACAGATTTTTTTATTCACAATCATTTCTTGAGATCATTTTTTTGTGAATTGATCATGATCATGACATACAACAAATTTTCAATGGATTTTATTGACTTCGTTTTTGAATGTATTTTCTTCAAATTCCATATACTATAGTAGACAATTATTAGTTCATTTACCGATATTTTTACATATATTCCCTAAAATAGATATACACATGTTGCCCGAAATGTGACGTTACTTTCGTTCTTATATTCTAACTTAAAAATGTCATTGCTATTTTTTTTTGAAATTTTATGCAATATCTCTTGAAATCAACTACAAAAAATTCTGTAAATATTATCAGATGAATAAGCAAATAATTCTTTACATGTAAGTGAAATTTCAATAAATTCCATTGAAAAACGAAGTCATAAAAATTAATTGGAAATTTGTCAAAATGCATGAAATATGTAGTAAAGATATTACGAATTTACCGTTACGTGATCATGACAGAAATAAAAATGCAATATAACTACGTCGAAGTTCGTCAATAAAGAAATAAAATTCTTCTTGTTCTCAATATTTGGGTGCTATCAATCAGGATGCTTATAAAATCCCAGGCGTATGGTAGCATAAATCTGTAAATTGAATACTTACGATTGAAACACACGTGGATCTAGCAGTTCTTTGTTAATTAAACTCGGGCCGTGTAAATTGTAATCGGTGATGAATTCATTATGAAAACCCTGAAACACGAAGTAATCAAGTATTAATATTAACATGTGTAGGCCCCTATTCACCTATATAATGTGAAACGATGTAGGAACGTGCAGAAGACGAAATAGATTTAAATAATAAAATTGTAAACTTACCTGGTCGCGATATCTGTGATATTTTCGGGTGAAAATGAGCATTTGTCGCCAAAAACAACAAGAAAGCTGATGTTCTTTGGCCACTTACTGACAGATAGTCGATCTTCTTCAGTTAGGCAAGAAAATGAATTTCGTTTTTAGGCTATTCTATATCAAAATCGTGTTTGTTTATGTTTCTTCCGTAGATAAACATCCGGTGAAATTCAAACATGGCTATCAGACTTCCCGCTAAAATCTCGCTGTTTGTTGCATCATGGGATAAAAAAAAAGTTTTGTCGGAGATCTACTGTATCGATTTCATTCTTTTATTACTTGTTTTTTTATATTCTACTTCCTTAACCTCTATTGTTTCATAATTTTGGTATTACTACTTCAGCATTTAAAGCTTGCACATTGCACAAAATGATCGCACGAAGCGAACTCGTCAAATCTCGGTAGATTCCGTAAACCGAAGTAAACAAACGAGATCACGGCCCCGAGGTCATAGGTGAACCGACCGATGGTAATCTGACACAGGTATAAGCCTCGTCAGTACCTGTTATGTAATCCGGATGTTTTGTTTAAATGAGGATAGGCACCTGTGATCTGATCGTAGTGAAAGGCAGTCAAGCTTGACAATATAAATTGTTATAATTAACGCCGCGGGCATAAGACTTAGTCTAAGAGGGGCAATATGTGTACAGGTGAGACGGGAGGTACACAGGTAACTCCAATAAACAATAAAGCTAAGCTTAGGTATGATTTCCCATTACAGTCGACTGTCGCTTATATTAATTAACACCACGGGTGAAATTAACTTTCGGTACGACAGCATATATCCTGATCGCTTTGTTAGCTTAACACACAGGTTTCAAGATTTAGTTTAAAACAGTTGAAAGAGACGGTTTGGGGGACGCCCTTTTAATCTTAAAATTTTGGACGGGAGAGAGGGGGAAAAAAAGAAGAAAAAAATTGGCACTAAAAAAAGAGAAAAATTTTCCCAAATTTTCGTCGACTTTTGCTTAAAAAATTAAAATTTTTTTTTTTTTCCCCCCGGTGGGAAAATTTAATTTGTTTTTAAAAGAAAATTTTCCTGATCGCCCTTTGTTGTACAACATTTCAATAGTTTTAAAAGGTTGAAATATTTTTGAAACGTCCGGGAAAACAGTATTCCGGTTTATATAAACTAAATTTTAAAGAAAAGACTTTGGGTTTTCCTGATTTTGTTTTAAAAGATATTATTGTACAACAAAACAATTTTAACGAGAATAAAACGATTAAAGGACGGGGACATTTTGTTCCGAATTATGTAAATTTGTTTATAAAACGAAATGTTTTCTTTTGGGGTTTAATTTAAACCCAAAAAAATTCAAAAAACGATTTAAAAATTTTTATAGGGCTATTTTCTTTTCCCCTCGTTTTTTCAAGTAAGATTTTCGAATCGGGAAAAACAACGGTGACAAAAAAAACCCTTTTAAAAAGGTGAACCTATAAAAGTAAATTTGGGGTTTTTATGATAAAAATTTCGTTTAATTTTTTTAGAAAATTTGGGTAATATCAAAAATGGAAAAATTTTTTAAAAAAATAAAAACCAACAAAAAAGGAAACAAAAAAAAAACAAATGATTTTTTTTTCATTTTAAGATTTTTGGGGTTTAAACCGGGAATTTTTTGTCTTTGATTTTTATCGACTGGTGATTTTAATTTGAAAAATTTTTAAACCCGTTTAAAAATTTTAAATTAAAAAACAAAAAAGAAACTTAAAAAACAATCCCTGGAAAAATTTTTTTTACAATTTTTCGTTTGTTTTTACCAAAAAAGTATTTGAAAAATTTTTAACCAAAAAAAGAAGGGTATACCCTGAAAAATTTTAATCCCAAAAAAGTCAAAAAAATCCGAAAATTTGACCTAAATCAGAAAAAGTTTAAATTCTAATGAAAAGTCAAAAAATATTTTGAAATTTCGGTCCAAAAGTAAGAAAAGTATTTTTTAAGCCCGAAAATACAAAAAAAAAGTAACTTTTTATTTCAAAAAATAAAAAAATTTTAACTTAAATTTTATAAAAAATATTTGTGGGCCCTTTTTTTTTTTTTAGTTAATTTAAAACACTGAAAATTTAAAATTTTTTGGGGTTTTTAAATGGGGGAAAACTGCATGTGAAATTCTAAAGTCCCTAAGCAAACGAAATATGGTAAAAATTCAAGTCAAAATAAAAAAATTTTACCCTTTTTCCTCCTCAAAAAACGCAGATAGGGACAAAAAAAATTTAAATTTGAGAAAAAGGAGGATAGATGGAAAACAAAAAATCCAGAAAAGGACAAAAAAAATTTTCGAAAATTCCCCCAAACCCCCAAATTAAATTTTAAAAACCGTACGGGAATTTCCAAACCAAAAGTCAAAAAGTTTTTGGAAATTTTCCCGAAAACAAATTTTTACCCAAAAAAGATCTGAAAAATTTAAATCAAAAGAAAAAAAAAAAATACCTTGGGCGGTTTCAAGTAGAAAGGGGTTACTTTCCCCCCGCCCCCCTTAAGTGTTTTCTTTAAAACGGTATGGTTAGGGGGAAAAAAAATCTTTGCAATATTCAAAATGGTGTTCCTTGGGTCTTAAATACAATTAAAAGTCCCCGGAATTGCTTTTAAATTCGAAGACCATTTAAGAAATTTTATAATACCCAAACTTAAAAATTTTTTACAATTCGGTAGCCTTTTTTTTCCAATCAAATTTTAAAGGAAAAATATTTTATAGACCCCAAAAATAAAAGAAAATTTAATTTGGAAAAAAATGGGGTAAAGACGGAAGTCCGGAGACTTTTAATAATTTTCTTATGTTTTATTTTTCTAAACAAATAATAAAATTTTCGGCATAAGCTTTTCCTTTTGAAAAAAAATTTTGTTCACAAAAAAAGAATTTTACCGTTTTTTTTTTGAAAAGTTTTTGGGTTTAAAAAACCCGAAACAAATTTAAAAACCTTTTTGGGGTTTAAAAAAAATTTTAAAAAAAAATTTTGAAAAAACAAAATGACAAAAAAAACCAAAAAACCTTTCCGAAAATGTTTTGGGTTTAAAAAAAGCGAAAAACAAAATAAAAAATTTAAAGACAAAAAACCCCCTTTGGGCCCCTGGGATATTTTCTATTTTTTAAAAAATAGGGGATGCCCCAAAAAACGGGGAATATAAAATCTAAGTTTTTTTTCGAAAAAACTTTTAAAAAAAAGTCATAAAAAATTTAAAAAATTTTTAAACTAAAATTAAAAAAATTTCCAAAGGACATTCGTTTTTCAACTTATGTCTAAAAGAGTCAAAAAAAACCGATTTTTAGAAATAATTTTATGGCGAAATACCCCTTAACTTCAGGGTTTATCTTCTTACGTAACGTTTTTCAAAACAAATGAAACAGAACCTATGACCGGGGTTTTTAAAAAAAAAACTTTTTCTGGATTTAGTTCATTTTTTTGAAAAAAATTTTAAGCCCCTTCCCCCCCCGTATTTTAAGTTCCGACTTTTTCTTTATTCCCTTTTTTAAGGGGTTTTCCTTTTAAAAAACGATGGAAAAAAAGTAAAAAAACGGCCCAAAAAGGTTTTTCCCCACATTTAGAAAAAAAATTAAATTTTATTCCAGGGAAACAAAATTTTTTTTTTTTTTAATTTTTTCGAACCATGTTTTGGTTTTTTAAAAACTTGAACATTTTTAAATAAAAAAAAAAATGGAAAAATTTATAAAAACGCATTGGGAAAATGGTGGGTAAAACCCCGGGAACTCTAATTTTAATTTGTTTTTGAACTAAAAAAATTTCCCTTTGGGGATTAGATATTTTTTTTTTTTTAAAAATGCATAATTCCCTTATTTAAAAAAAAGGGGCAAAATGATTAATTTTTCCAAAAAGTTAATTTTCATTTTTTTGAAAATTTTTAATAGCGTTTTTTGGGGGGGGAAAAAAAAATATTAAAATTTTTTTGTTTAAAATTTGAACAAAAATTTTTTTTATCTTTTTTTTTTTAAAGATTCCAACATTTAAAAAAAGAGTTTTTTCTTTTTTTTTTGGGGTAATTATAAAATGGTAAAATTTGCCAAATACTTTTGCCCCTATGGAACTTTTTAAAATTATACTGGGCCAAAAATGAGATGTTTCAAAGAACAACAGGGGATTTTTCAAGTTTTTTAATAATCATGAAAGTGGGGAAAACCCCCTTAATTCATTAATGCTTTACGTCACGTTGGCAAACAAAATGAGACCTGAAGGGTTCCTACAGAAAAACATGGAAATGAAAAATCCAACCCAATTAGTCTTTTTTTCGAAGATTTAATCCACCTTTGGGGTTTAATAAATACATTGGGAAACTCGGGGTCCCTTCGGTTTTGTTACAAACTTTTTTTTTGGCCAAAAAAAGGGTCACTCGACTGGGGGTTAAAAACAGGCTTTTTAAACTTGAGCTCCCCTTTTAATTTTACTGAAAGGGGGTTAAAAACCCAAGGGCTAAAAAACGCTGAAATAAAAAAGTGTTTTAAAAAACTTTAACATGTGAAGTTTTAAAAAAACAAATTAAAAAATTTTTTTCAAAAAAACCATTATCTTCACAAATTTTTTTTTTTTTTTTATTTGCCTTTAATTTTATCCAAAAGGGGGGCAAATTTTTTTTAGCTTTTAAAAATTTAATTCGTAAAAGAAATTTTTCCCTTTTAAAATTTTTTTAAAAAAAATATTTAAAAAATTTTAAAAAACCCCTGGGGTTTCTTTTTTATAATTTTATTTTTTTGGGTCCCTTGCCGTGACCGCTGGCCCAAATTGTTAACACTGGGGTGTTACGAACTAAGGGGAAAAATTTTAATTAAAACTAACTTGGCTGAAGGGGTTTTTCTTAAAAAAATCCCCCTTTTTTGAGTTTTCCAAAAAAAAACTTCTCTTCATCCAAAAATTTGAAATTTTTATAAAATTTTAACATGTTTTTAAAAGTTTATGGGAAAATTTTTACAGTTTTAAAAGAAATTTTCCCCCAAATTTAACCTAGTTCCTTTTTAAAATTTGGAAATTTTTTAAAGCCGCAAATCTAATTTTTAAAAAGCAAATTTTAATAATTTTCTTTTTAAAAAACTTTTAAAAAATTTTAACAACTTAATTTTTCTATCTTCATAACTACAAAGTCTTAATTAACTATGGGAGTTATCCCCTTTTTCTTTGATATTGAATAAATGGTGGGGTTCTTCCTACCCCCTTTTCCAAAAATGGGGGGAACCTTTTGGACGACTCCTGGGCCTCTTTTAAAGTCACGCCCGGCCCCTTTTTTTTTCAGGGTTTGGGGCCCAAATAAAAAGAATTTCCCTGGGTTAAAGGTTCTTTTTTTAAATTTTTGTCCTCCCTAGAACCTGGTAATATTTTTGGAAGAAACCCTTTTGAATTTCTTTTTTCCAGGAAAAGCCCAAAATTTTCCCCCCTACCCGTTGCCTGATACTTTTCATTTTAGTAATCCTCGGGCGCTTTTTCCAAACACAAATAGTGAAACTTTACCTTTCCATTTTCTCGTTTTTTCAGTGAATAAAATTTTCCCAAACCCGACCCTTTTGTTTGGGTTTTTAATTTTACATAAAAAGACAATTTAAGGGGTGGGCTTTTCCCCCTTGAAGTTTGGTTTTTTGGTGATTTTTTGTGCAATCTGCCCCCCCATCGCTAGCAAAATGAAAAATTACAAAGTTTTTCATCTTACGTCCTTCAAAAAATTTTAGATAGGACCTTTTTTGTTTTTGGGGGAAGAAACAATATTTTTTTTACGAAGGATCCTGACTTGTCACTTGCTGTCTTCAAGGGAAATATTTTCAAAACTGTTTCCTTCTACCTCCAAAGGAATCATAACCAAAACTATTAAATCTGGAGAACAGAAAGGTTGCATTTTTTCAGGACTTATCGGGATTATTTTGGGGTGTCCTTTCTGAAGGACTTGCTATACAATCTGAAAAATTCGGACTAGAAGGTGTATCCATGGCAACGGGGCTTCCTGGGGCATCTGTGAATATCTCGTGTTCTTTTCATCAGAGTTAAGGTTCAAGTTGACATCCCTAGCAACAAGATTCACTGTTGTATTTTGAGTTGCAGCAGGTAATCTATTGGAATAAGAGTGTATGGAAGCGTCTCCAAACCCTGACAGGTGTACTTCTGACAGGCCTTTCATCATGGTCAGCTATATCACAATCTCCTGGTTTCCATAGTAACAGGTGTATCTACTCTTGTATCCATAGTTACAGGACTTTCCTTTGATGTTTCCATAGGAACATGCTCACCTGTTGACCTTTCCATAGCAACAACCCTACCTGTTGATGTTTCCATAGTAACACTATCATCTGTTGTGTCTGCAGTAGCATGACTAGATTGTGTTCGAGTAACATTATCTAAAGTTTCCTTACTAACAATGCTACATTGGGTATCTTTATTTCCAGAACTACTTAATCCATCACAAGAGAATGAATTAGATTCTTCATTAGCACCCAAGATGAAGTCGATTCTGCCACTTTGCTAACTGTTTTGGATGGTTTGTCCAGTAACAGGCGCTGATAGTGTGCTAACTGGTGTGGATGGCTTCTGTGTAGTGAGTGTAAGAGAAACATCTGAACTAGTAGATAATGTTGATTCTGTAGATGTTGCAGCTGGAATTTCTATGACATTGTTGCCTTCAATATTCTGCTCTGTCTCCTTGCATTTCTCTTTAGATCTTGATGTCTTCTTTGAAGATTTTGAAATATCAACTCCGAATGTTTCGATATCCTCAGCTGTTTGGTCACTAAATATGTCAAACGAACCCTGATCAACTTTTCTGGATGTGATAGCTTTCCCTACCTTATCCATGGGTTCTGAATTTCCAGGATGACTGCTGTTGGTTTTTTCATTTTTTTTCTTTTTGGCAAAAGATTCAAAACTTGATGCTCCAAATGTTTCCACTTCTTCCATAGAAGATTTTCCAATATCAAAGATGTCTCCCAGCTGTGTGTCAGGAGCTTGTTTGTCTAGAGATCCTTTTTCCTCCCCCTTTGGCCTCTTGTCCTCAGTTTTTCTGATGCAGTGGTCCACACCAGAGCTGATATTATCAAGATTCTGATCCTTTGATTGATGAGGACAGAAAATATGGTGGAGGAGAAACTTGTAAAATTTTGTATTCATGGCCCTCTCTGTGACTTTTGAGGATGGCAATGGCTTGTCAATGTACACGATTTCTGTGTCTCACCTTCCTTTCCCCCTCTGAAATGTAAACAAGCCCATCTTGTAATTCAATTTCAACTTCTACTGCAAAGCAAGCACTATCTACCCACAATATAAAGTGATGTAATGGAATAGTAAATGTACATGTCTGTTAATGAAGTTAAGTTATATGACCAACCAGGAGCTAGATTTTCATTACCTAACAGAAATTCTTGATATAGTCTACTACTTTTATTTGATGGCTGCATCAAAATTGACAGAACAAGAGGCCTGGAGGGCTGTATTGCTCACCTGGTTTGGATTCGACCAAACGTCGAAATAATGTTCAATTAGTTAATAGCTTTTATTTATTACTGATTGTTCGAACAATGCTTTGTTGGTTAGGCGTGGGGATCTCAACTGCTTGAAAGATATAACCAAGAAACGATGGGTGTGAAAAGACCATAGGGATTGTTTTTGCAACATCCTTGTGTTCAAAGTCCATTGGGGTGGGGAAAGACCACTGGGCCCATTTTTACATCAGCATTGTGTTATCTCTTGATGCCCATCAATGCTCAATATGGTTGTACGGTGGGGATCTAAATGATTTCAAAGATATGTCACAGTGGTCAAACTATTGTTAGGTTGACAAACAGATGTTATATGTATAGATACTTGTTGCTGTGTATCGTGTGTAATGTTTGTACAAAGTCCCTGTGTCAAATAATGTTCCTATGTACCTGTGTATATATAGTTGTTATTGTGAAGGGGGGAGGGGGAGGAGGGGGAGGAGTCACCCATTTATGCAAAATCTGTTCCACTTCCCTAAGGATGTTTCTGACCATATTTGGTTCAAATCCATTCATACTTTATGACCAGTAGCGGTTTTAATGAATTGCTTCCCAGGAGGGTCAGTCACCATTTATGGAAAATCTGTTCACTTCCCCCAAGGATCTTTCTGACCAAAGCTGGTTCAAAATCATTCAGGACTTTTGACAAGTTGAGATTTGAAGCAAATGTTGACAGACAAAGGACTGATGGACACCGGACACCGCACCATGGCATAAGCTCACCTAGCCCGAAGGGAAGGATTTTTAATCGTTTTTTCCGGACAAGTTGGGGAGAATGAAATGGAAATTTCTTCAATAGTTCCATGAAACAGTATCATCCAAGCTATAAGGGTTAGAATTGTGAAACGACTGGAAATAAAAAATATCTACTACAGCTAAGCACAGTATAACTTTATTTGCTGGTTTGAATACTTAATTTTATCATTAAAAGGGGAGATAACCCACCTATGACATCATACCTCTTTACACTGAAAGGCAAGTTCCAGTCCCTATTGTAGTCAGTGAAACATGGTTGTCCACGAGACACATAAGAGCCCCAAGGCGATATCACAATGGTCCTCGATGCTGGACAGCCAGGATTTCAGCATTCTGATCCAAACTGCATTGCCTGCAATATACATTCAGGGGCGTTGCACAATGAAAATTTAGGAATAGAAAACAAAATAAAATAAATTTCATAAATCAATTGCCTATTAGGGAATTGTATCCTGGAATGACATAACAATTTGTCAAATCATAAAGTTATGTCTCCTGTCGTGAAATATCTTTTAATAAAACAATTCATTTGCTTATTTACATATTCCATAGAGAATGTCCGAAAACATAGCTCCATGTTTTATTACAAAACAAGAAATACATTTATACAAAATCTACGGTATTTATTCTAATAACGCCCCAGGGCGTGCAATTTTTCATGGGGGGGGGGGGGTGTTGGGTTGATAGAAGGCAAAATTTCAGAGTTGGTAACAGCAGCGAGTGTTAGGTTCGTTCAATGTACTTGTCTGACACCATGTAACAAGTGTTTATCTGTCTAAAACATTGTAAAACTAAGTGACAAACATTACCTTACTTAAACTCTTAAATGATCTAAACTTTGGAGACATGGATGGTTATTATCACTGAAACATGGTAAGTTTTTGTTTATTTCGTAAGTGTTGGGAGGGGGGATCTCAAAAAAGGGTTGAGGCGTTTATTAGGGAGGGGACGGTTATTAGAATAAACAGGGTAAGTATGACATATTCCTTGCACAGGTGAAAAAAAGACTGATAGGCTGTGTAAACATATAATCCCATCCAGAAGCACTTAAATGGGATTCAACAAAAGTGAATTATATCAAACCATGACGGACTGACTGATAAAGATGGACAATGAAAAGACAATAAGCATAATTACATTTCCCCACCGAAAAGTGAAATTATATGCCAAGATGGAAGAAACTTTCCTCTTTGATATATATCAAAGGTCATAATGAAAGTCAGAGTGACCTACTTTTGATAGATGACACATGCTTATAGATTGTCCCATGTATAAAGTTCAGTTGAAGTAGAGAAGGAAATGGAGCCCAGAAAAATAGGACGGAGTGACCTACTTTTGGTTTTAGTACCTGACACACTGCCTCACTGGCCCCAGAAAAGTGTAGGAGATAATGCTCAGACAAGATAAAGTGCAGAAGGAAGGAAGGATGGATGGACAGATGGAAGAATGGACACAATGCAAAAACTATAGTCTCCCCCCTCCTCCTATGTGGGGGACTTAGTACAATGACAGAATTGATGGAACAGAACACAACTGATTTAATACAATATTTATCCTGTAATATTTACATTTGGAAACACAGTCTCCCCTCGCCCCAAATGTTAATCTGGGCTGCATCTATGAGTGTAAAGATGCAGTCAAGATCACATGACGTAATTGTTATGTCATTTTGATAAAGGATAATGATTGCAAACAATTGCATTACTATATGATGTCATTTTGGCACACGTTGATCAATGTTATGGCAATGCTTTGAACTGTGTGTCAGACTGGTTGCAATTCAATCACAGAAATGAAGTTCATTTTAAAATGCTATTCTTTCAAATGAACAATGCACAAGGAAATGGATGAAAATAAAGGATGTAGCAATTTAAGATAAATAAACGTAAATATAGCTATACCCCTACCTGCTCAGAGGCTCACATAGCCTTACCCCAACCTGCTCAGAGACTTGCATAGCCTTACCCCAACCTGCTCAGAGGACTCGCATAGCTAATACCCCTACCTGCTCAGCCACTCACATAGCTATACCCCTACCTGCTCAGAGGCTCACATAGCTATATCCCCAACCTGCTCAGAGACTTACATAGCCTTACCCCTACCTGCTCAGAGACTCACATAGCCATACCCCTACCTGCTCAGAGACTCACATAGCCTTACCCCAACCTGCTCAGAGACTCACATAGCTATATCCCTACCTGCTCAGAGACTCACATAACCTTACCCAACCTGCTCAGAGACTCACATAGCTATACCCATACCTGCTCAGAGACTCACATAGCTACACCCCAACCTGCTCAGCGACTCACATAGCTATACCCCTACCTGCTCAGAGACTCACATAGTTATACCTCTACCTGCTCAGAGGCTCACATAGCTATACCCCTACCTGCTCAGAGACTCACATAGCTCTACCCCTACCTGCTCAGCGACTCACATAGCTATACCCCAACCTGCTCAGAGACTCACATAGTTATACCTCTACCTGCTCAGAGGCTCACATAGCTATACCCCTACCTGCTCAGAGACTCACATAGCTCCCTACCTGCTCAGCGACTCACATAGCTATACCATTACCTGCTCAGAGACTCGCATAGCTATACCCCTACCTGCTCAGCGACTCACATAGCTATACCCCTACCTGCTCAGAGACTCACATAGATA
>NW_022980150.1:0-21347 GCF_902652985.1 Pecten maximus | reverse complement strand
CAATTCAAAATTATGCTAAAAGTGCACTTAAAGTGGTTTTCTACCAATACACTTACACCTACGGACTTGATAATTAGCAAATCTAAACATGAATGGCTGTTACAAAAGGCATTAAAAGACCTTCGAAGTTCCAGGTTACGGTAGACAAAAGGTCGCTCAGTGAAAGGAAGTGTAGGGAAAAGGTAGGTATTATGTAATACCTTTAAAGCGCCCGTCAGAACGATAACATGTCTACGATCATTTTCTGGGTGTAAATCCCGTGTTTTGATCTTTATCATATCTAGTTTTGTTTTTCTATTTATTTTTAATTTTTTTTTTAGATTTGACCAGGGACGTACATTAGTATATGTCTCTGCTATGAGGCCGATTGAAACGATCTAAATAAAATCCATGATTCATTTGAAAACATGTTCAAGATTCTACACCAATGTTTTCTGTAGAGAGGGAATATGAGGACGGATGTAACAAACATTAGAAATAGCAGAGTGTTTCGAAAAGCAAATACATGTAGTGTAAACTTCAGTTATTGGCGTCGGAATAGTTTATCTAAATTATTTATTTAGTTGATAATCTATAATCATCAATGAGTATTTATTATATATATCATTATTGATATTCCTTTAAATAAATCCCCCTCCCACCCCCACCTCTCTCTCTCTCTCTCTCTCTCTCTCTCTCTCTCTCTCTCTCAAACATATGTCAATATGTATCATCTTGTGTAAATGAATGCATGTTGTAAAGCTATATAGGGTAAAGGTTTAATATAAGTTTAATAACTTAAATTTACTAAATCTTGGTTTCGTGCGCAATACACGTGTTCCTTTAAATTTGGTGTAATCGTTGTGACGGATGGATCGCTTTAACTTGATAGTAAACTGAATACCGGTAAGCACGTCCCTAAAGTTTTTACAAAGAAACTACATGATTTCAAGTTTTCAACCGAACGTTCGTTCTGAACTTTGATAAAGACACGTGTTATATACGTCTCTGCAAATCTAAGAAATCAATTTGGAAAAATGACTCTGAAATTTTGACGGACCACTTGTGAACAATATATTTAATGTCGGACTTTCAGTTTTAACTCGAATTCCTGGAGGAAAAAGTGAAAAATTGCAATGGGTACTATTCGGATGGGTCAGATCTGGGGAGACAGAAAAAAGTCATAAAGTTATCATTAAAAATTACTACCTTTTAAACAAGATGAACTCAACAGAGTGCACACAATGAACGCCGTTGAGGTTTATGCAATGAGGACGGGGTCAAGATATTTGATGAGTTTTAAGGACTGAACGAGAACCCGTACATACTATAAAGGATAGATTCCAAGTCAGCCTGAGAGTAAAATACGACAGTTCAAACTTTAGAGCAAAAAGCTGATGAAGACAAAAGATAAGAAATGGGGGTAATAAACACTCGCGACCATAGTTCGGCAGGTAGCGGTCTCTGGAGAGTGACTACAGTTCGGCATCTAGGTATATACACGTGTATACTGCGCGTGGTCAGCAGGAAATGAGACGAAGGTCAAGGCCCAGGTGCACAGACGAGATGTAAATAAACGACATGGCCGCCACATGTCAGACTCCGGTAAAAACTCGTTTTAACTGAAGACCAGTCATCAGACAGTCACGAAGTAAGAAAACAAAGTGTTGATTTTGTTAATTTAGATATCTAGGGCATTGGTGAATGTGGTATGGTAGAGCTCAGCATAAAAGAGCAAATTTGCATACTCAAACCAAATCAAAGTTTTCATTTTCTTTGACTCTTATGTTATTTGCAAGATGTGCATACATTTTCCAAAACACTTTTACAGTGTAACTTTACATAATCATCCTCCTTTTATATATATATGGTGATTTCAATAATCGATGTATAATATAAGTTAGCTGCACGGCTACCGGGTATAATTGATAATAGGAGTTGATAAACTTCCAGAGAGGAATGTCCGTTGTAGATTTTCTGATGAATATGTTAATTGTTGTATTTTAAATGGAAGGAATTATATCAAAAATGATTTGACCTCTCTGTCCTGAACCTTGGCAGTTCAGTGGTGGATTTTATAGCGGTACCTTATGAACATTTAAATAAGTACACTGATTTTATTAGAAGCCAGAGCCTCTGAATTGATAGAAAAAGCTGGTTGTGTATCTTTGATTTGTCCAGGTTTTGCTATACCGGACCATTCTATACGAGCAGAAAAAAATAAAGACAAGCAGAGACCTATATACAAAATTAATATAGGTCTCTGAGACAATTTAGGTTTTTCTAATATAATTTTTAGACATATGGTTTTCAGGGGTTAACATTAACTTTTTTCTGCACTTGTCCCTTTGGACAAGTAACATTTATATTCCCTTGTTCGAATGGAATTATCACTTATCCCACTTGAAAATTTTCAATTAAGTTTAATGATGTTTTTCAATGTCTTTGTGTCATGCAGTAAAATGATAACATTGCGCTATATATATTACTGATATTTATTGGTGTTTTGTCCAAGTTACATAATGAAGAGGGGAAAAAATGCTACTGACTGCCTATTTTTGATTTACAGAAACTAAACTAGTCTTATAAGAATAGAAATAAACTGACTAAAACATGAATATAATTGTAGAAATGCAGTAGTGCATAAATATCTGAAATACTATATTTGCTAAATCTTGCAATAAATAGCAAGCCTGATAGAATCAGCATCTGTTGCCACTTAATTTAGTCCTTCAAATTAACTTGTACGCTTTTATTCATATTCCCTTTTTTCCAATATGCATATTAAATTCAAAGACACCAATGGAGCCGATTGAATATTTTTGAAAAAACATGGAAAGTTTAGTTATCATCTGCATAGTGTTCCGAATAAACTATTTTCGTTATGAACAAGTCACTTCAAATGCAGACCTGCCAACTACTACTATTTTATAGTAATCTTTACCATTTTGTGGTGGTCGTTACTCTTTTTTCTCTCGAAATAGTAGCAAATTACTCTTTTTGATGCAATAGATTTGGCAAGAATTGTTAAGAATTACTCTTTTTTTGCTCAAAAATGGGCCAAATTACTATTTTTGAATTTGAAAGGTTGGCAGGTCTGCAAATGTACACTATCAATGTTTTCGTTTCTTCATAGGTATAAGGTGAATGTTGATTTCAGAATATAAATAAACAACATGAAGACAATATTTGTTACTTGTCATGTCGGACAAGTGTTTTGATACCTTCACTTGTTTGACAGCAATTTAGTCTGGTAGCGGACAAGCCTTGATGTCGACCCCTGGTCTTGATTTAATTAGATTTCACACTGAGCTAACTATGTAAACTGTGAAAATGTTCTTCAGTTAAATTCAGTCAACCATGACCCCACTCAATGTTGCATGATCTCAGCAGATTTTTCGAGAAAGCTGCATAAAAAATGGGAAGAGGTACACTACAGTAGGACAGCCTGGCCATGGGTGATTTTTTGTTAAGCAAATATGTGACTCCTGTAATCAAGTAGTACATACAGACTTCACACTTGTTAAAACTGAAATAACTGAATTAGTTACGGATCTTAAATTTCCGGATTTTCCGAAAGTGTTTTTACACAGGAAATTTAGATTTGCCTTCAGCGAAAAATGGAGGCTCGATATACAATCAAGGTATGATAGCGAGAAAACTTCTTGTACAACATATGTCAAAACAAGATTAATTCTGTCTTTAGGATAGAGATATTTAATTTTAAAAAAGTTTACAGAAAAAGAAAATTGTGTAGTTCTAGAATATCATTTTGAGTCAAATGTTATGCCCTCTTCGTATGTGGTGACGTATTCTTGACACTGAATAGGGAGATTCCCTTAAGGCTAGATTTTGTTGAGGAGAACAAACAGCAGAGGTTAAATTTCGATGTTTATTTCTCGGTGGTCAAGCTTCAAGTGACTTGACCCACGCTAACCTCGCTGTCCGTTGCTCCCAGGGGTCGAAACGCGAATGCTTAGCGTACCTAACACCTTAAAGTACAAGTTTGCAATTATGGCTGGTGAGCCCCGGGGTTGTCAACACCTTAACCCCTATTGTGTCTCACTGTGGCCTAATTGACTGCCTAATGGATGTTTTGTTACCAAACATCTGCTACAGATTTGTTTGTAACCAAATTCGTACGTAACCGAATTAACGTCTAAAAATAGGTATACCTCAATTGAGGTCATTGTTAGGGAATTAAAAATCTTATCTTTTTATTTACCTTGTACCTATCTGGAATGCTATTCAAGTGTCTACATGTATATCATTACTACAAAATCAAATTTAAGTAAACTTTATCAGAAATAAGAATATTTCTGGGAATTATAGAAAATGAAAAACATTGATATTTACAAAACAAACTCTCAATTATGTAGTTTTACATAATTGTACCATTTTCAATCTCGGTGCCATTTCTGGCATAACACAAACATCATAATATTTTGCAATTTTTAAGCTATTTTAAAGTTGTTACCATGATATTAACAGCTCTAAAAAACACAGAAAAAAATAGTTTACTTATCCTTCAGAGCTGTATTAAAATTGCAAATGTTGTATAGATTACAAATACATATATACTTTATTATAGGTTATTTGTAGGGTTAACTGGCAATGTTCACATATCTAAAACATTTGCCATATTTTTCAGAATTGGGCATTTTTACTGTACACAGTACTGCTACCACAGATCAGTTACACAATATTTCTTTTTAGTTTATTCCATTTCATTTTCAAAGTCATACATTTCAACATATTAAACATGTAAGGATTTAGAAAAAAGCAAAAAGTAAATATTTCTTTTTGAAGTGATTGTACAGCAAAATTGAGTTGATAGGGGTAAGGCCATATTGCTCTGATAATGCAGGGGCATTAGCAACGTCACATAGCCCAGCAATATGGTACTGGGTATACATGATACAACAATATCTTGTAATATTGCAATGCCAAGATAGAGGCATATATGTCTTTCTCACCTCCATAATCAATTTTTAGACGGAGACGTCACATCAAGTTTGCTGGAGTTTATTTAAAGCGATGACATCCCTATGCTGGTCCGGCACTTACACAAAAGCGACACCAACTTCAAAGGCAATGGCTGCTGACACATGTACCTAATCAGTGTCATTTGGCCCATTGGAGCCGCGTGATGTTCACGGACAAGTCTCACTGTCAGAATGATGACAACGTGTCTATGGACGTCGTGGTGAGTGATATTCTGAGGCTTGTGTAACGGAAAGCGATAGATTTGGGGAGGGTCTGTTATTGTATGGTAAAGGGCAATAAACACCTTGATGGGGTCAATGTTGATGATAGTAAGAGTAGTGACTGATGCCAGGGGTGGGCACACATGCTACTCATTTGGATCAGAAAATGACATAGGCTACCCATGTATTGTGTGTAACGGTATTCATGCAAACACCGCTTGTGTTAGGAGAACAAAAATTATCAAATTTATTCAGTAATGATGAAATAATTGAGAAACCCACATCATGAACAATAGACAGATCTGCAGAGAACACACCAACTTGTAAAGGCCTTAAAAAGTTGTATATTTCTATCGGTAAAATAAAATAAACATCAAATATAAAGTAAGATTAAATATTTAATCAGAGTTTAATATTATATGTACACAATAATTACATAACATTAGAAATATTTCAATGAAGTGTAAATATAACACAGTTTATTATTTTAGCACACTTTATAAGCACAGTTGATGGTTCACATATTCATATTTAACACAGTTATTTGCTGTAACTTATCAATGAACACTAGTTGATGAATTTATGTTGTCCATTCCTGATTGATAAGTTAGCACAGGGGCCTGGTTCCTCGAATGACACATGTATATAGATCTCCTTATGCAAAGTTGGCCTTGATGCTTTATGAAATTTCCTACTGTCTGAGTTTGTGACATATTGCCTTTTTGCTCACAGAAACCAGTCTCTTGACTTTGTTGAACAAGATGTGATTTCTGAACCTACAGACCTCAGCCAAAAGATGACACATTGGCAGGTATTACAACCTAGTCTCTCTGACCAACCCCGTCCCCATTGCTTTGAGTTCTTTTGGGGGCCACGGTGGCCGAGTGGTTATGGTGTCCCAACACATTATCACTAGCCCTCCAACTCTGGGAATAGAGTTCAAAACCCACATGGGCCACTTGCTTGGTACTGACTGTACTCCGGGTACTCCGGCTTTCCTTCACCTCGTAAAGCAGGCACATCATTAAATGACTCTGGCTGTTAATAGGACATTTAAAAAAATGAACCAAACCAATCTTTGAGTTCTAGGAATTTGATTTCAGATATCCTGTCCACTCTTGGTGCGTTGTCCCATAGTCTTTCCGCATCAATTGGCTGATGAACCTGTATGTGTAGTTGTCATGATCAGGATCTGCATAGTACATTGGTCTCCATGCAGGCTTTGATGACGGACTGGGCAGGCTTGGGTCTCAGGATTTTTATATTGCTTGGAATCCCAGCACATTTAATTATGCTCATTTCACCTTTGTTATCAATCTTGAAAATAGTTATATTGAGTAGTACAACATTTATAGCTTATTATATATATATATATATAATTAACCGAAAGTCATTTGATCATGAAATTTACTGGTAGGATTGAATCATGTGTACCAAACATGAAATAATTCTGTAAAAAAAACTGTGCTGTCTGTGAATTTATATTTGTTTGTATTTTCAGGTAAACTAGTCATGTGGAGTTTGGTAGTGCACTCTCAGACAAAGGGGAATAACTCTATATTCAACGAGATCCTGAACCCTAGTCATCAATTCTCAAAACCAACAGGCCAGGGACCTGATATTGTGTCTGTAGCATACTTGGATGAAGGGCTATCAGGTTTGTTCAAATGAATTACCTTGACCTTCATACAAGGTCATGGGTCAAATATGCTAAAATGTTTAAATGACTTCTTGATAACCAAGTGGCCTAGATACCCAATATTAGGTCTGTAGCAGGGCTCAAAGTGGATATTTTTACCAGGTGGCCTATTTGTCTACCAAGTCATACAATCAAGGTGCCAATTTGAAAATTAAGTTGCCTGGCTTTGCTGTCTTAAATCAAAAACAAAAAAGTTTCAATTCTTTAGATCAGTGTAATAGCTCTCTGTAACTTTTTCGACGTAGACTGTCTTTTTAGCTTTGACTGCAACCTTTGAAAGATTGAGCCAAATACAAATTTACACAATCATTTTAGTGGCCATGCAGATGCCTTATAGGTTAATAAATGGTCGCCAATGGTTAATTTAAGGTGCCATGGCCACTAAAATAGGTGCCACTTTGAGCCCTGTTAGTAGCATGCTGATATGTAGGGGTACCAAGTATATTCAAATGGATAACCTTGACCTTCATTCAAAGTCACAGCTGCATCAAATATGTTAAATATTTAATCAACTTCTTGATAACCAAGAGGCCCAGAGACCTGATATTGGGTATGTGGCATGCTGGGATGAAGGTCTACTAAGTTTGTTCATTGGATGACCTTGAGTTTCATTCAAGTTCATTGGGTTCAAATATGCTAAAATCTTTAAAACAAGTTCTGCACTATAACCAAGAGGTCCAGAAACCTAATATTGGCCCTGTAGCATGCTGGCATGAACTGATACAGTTCCTTGGCCTACATTCAAGGTCACAGGGTTCAAACATGCTAAAAGCTTTTATTGACCTCTTCTTAATAACCAAGAGGCCCAGAGGCCGGATATTGTCCTTGCTACATGTATATGCATGTATGAAGTGCTACAAAGTTTGTTCAAATGAATTACCTTAGCCTCTAGGTCACACGAGTTAGATATGCTAAAATTAAAGACTTTTATATATAACACCTCAGGTGACCGTTAGGGCCCATTGGCCCTCTTGTAATGGTATTTTGGTTGAAATGTTTAGATGTAATGTTGACATATCTGATATTTATTTGAAGTATATATTTCAAACTGTCAGAATATACTTAATTTGCTGTACTATGCAGGATGACCAGGTATTTTCCCAAAATAGCACTGGTTGTGCATGTAAACATCCGGTATTGCAGCATGGAGACCTGTCATATCCTTATAATGCTTTAAACCTGTTAAATGTTAGGTTTTAAATTGTGTAGCAGGTTTGTATCTACAACTTAATCCAGTCATTCCTAATGAATCAAACTTTTGTCCAGGAATCCATCCCCATATTTGGTCAAGTTAGACAATCCTGATCCTTGGTACACATTCCAGTCCCCAAGGTCTGATTTAAGGATCTCTTCCATCGTGTGAAATGCCAGGAATAACAGACAAAGCTGTACCATCAAAGGATGGATGTACCGTAAGTGGGACATTAGGCCATGGTGATGTACACAATACTGAGACTTAAATGTCAAGTGGGGGTGAAAAATCAAAGCCTGGAGGGTCAAATGTCAAGGTTTGAAGAATTAAAGGTCAAGGTTTGCAAGGTAAAAATGTCAAGGTTTGGAGAGTGAAAGGTCAAAATTTTGAGGGTTAAAGGTCAAGGCTTGGAGAGCCAAAAGTCAGGGTTTATAATTGCAAGGTGAGATGTCAAAGTATGGAGACTGAAAGGTCAAGGTTTTGAGGGTTAAAGGTCAAGACATGGCGGGTCAAAAGTAAGGGTTTGTTGGGTGAAAGGTCAAGGTGTGGAGAGTCAGATGTTAGGGTTTTGAGGTATATATCAACATCAACATTAATAAAGTGCAGTTCATCTTGTTAAGTATAACCATACTATGTGGTTTAATTTAGCTCGCCTGGTCAAAAGGATCAAGGTGAGCTTTTTCCATAGAGTGGCATCCGTCGTCTGGCGTCTATCCATCAATAACTTCAATTTCTTCTTAAACCGCAGATCAGAATTTAACCAAATTTGTTAGTAAGTACCTCTATGTGACTGCAGGCATTCAAATTTATACAAATGATGGGACTGAGGGGTGGGGCCTGAATGGTGGGGGGTGAGGAGCAGTGACCTGAGGGTTGCGGCCTGAGGGGTGTGGCCAAAAGGGGTCCATTCGGCAATATTGAAATTACTTCTTCTCAGGAACTAAGAAATGCATGACATTGATATTTCAGTGATAACGATTCCCTTGGTGGTTGGATTTTAATTTCATGTTTCTTTGTTATATCTTTAAAACCATTCAGATCCCATCCTTAACCATATGCAGTAGTGCTGGACATCAAGAGATGAACCCACTCCTGATGTAGAAAAAGGCCCAGGGGCCTTTCCCCACCCCAAGGGACTTAGTTTCTTTAAACACAATCATGTTGAGTTTGACTTCGTTTCTGTGTTATATCTTTGAAGCAGTTGAGATCCCCACCCCATAACCATATATATAGCATTGTTATACTTCAACAAATACAGCTAAATAACGAATTTAACATGAGCATTATTTTGAAGTTTGATCAAATAAACCAGGTGAGCGATACAGGCTCTCTAGACATCTTGTTTTAGTATATCATAAAGATACTTTTGTACAAAAGTAAAATAATTGTGTTAAATCAGCAGAGACAGCAAACATAAATCTGTGGTTATTATCAGGTAAAAGTGGGCCACAATATTGTACAATGATTACCTTCATTTTATTTATAATGTTATAGATTATGTTGTGTCACAAACTTTAAATGGAAATGCCACACCAACAAATGTGTTTCAGATGATAGCCACAGACTTGACACAACTGCAGCATAAAAAGGTCAGCATGCGAGCAAAACTGGAGGGGTACAAATGTAAACACCTGGAGCATGGTCATAGACTTCTACAGGTGAGATAATTAGGTCATAGACTTCTAAAGGTGAGATAATTAGGTCACAGACTTCTACAGGTGAAATAATTAGATCATAGACTTCTACAGGTGCGATAATTAGGTCATAGACTTCTACAGATGAGATAATTAGGTCATAGACTTCTACAGGTGAGATAATAAGGTCATAGCCTTTTACAGGTGAGATAATTAGATCACAGACTTCTACAGGTGAGATAAGTAGGTTGCAGACATATACAGGTGAGATGATTAGGTCATATACTTCTACAGGTGAGATAATTAGGTCATAGACTTCTACAGGTGAGATAATTAGGTCACAGACTTCTACAGGTGAGATAAGTAGGTTGCAGACATATACAGGTGAGAAAAGTAGGTTGCAAGGTTACAAGGTTTCAAGGTTTTATTGACATCACTCTGACACACTAATGTGTGTAACAAGAGGTCACATATACATAATAACAATGATACATGGCGTACAGTTATACAATCTTACTATATTTTATACAATATAAATTTGTGATAATTACAAAGAACATTACAGAATTTTAAAGAATGGAGGAGCACTGCTTCGTACAAAAATCACTTTAAAATCAGTTTACTTAGTTTTTCTATAAATCTACACATTCTTATATAAACTTTATGATTAAATATAGTGAACACCCCTTGCAATTTTTCTCGACTCGGATAAGTATAGTAGTATTTTGGAATGTATTTCTTTCTCAAACATATTATAGATTCATGTTCACATTTAAATATATAATGAAATTCATCACCAATATCTGATATACACAAATTACAAATTCTCTCGTGACGAGGTATACCAAGCCATCGTCCTGATTCTATTGGTAGTTTAATATTAGAGGATCGAAATTTACACATAATTTTTCTATCTTTTTCATTTAGCTGTAACAAATACTTTTCTATGCCAAATTGTGTCTTAAATATAGAACATGTTTTTCCTCTTGAAGAATTATCAATATTATGAAACCATTTCTGAATAAACTGATCCTGCAATCTACTTTTAACTAAACTCTTTATTTCATCTCTTGAAAAGGAACAAATTGATTGGTAAATCCATACATAGTTTAAGCCAGATTTAGATAAAATATCTTTAATGTATAAGAGCCATTTACATGACATAGATCCAGTTTCCTGTAAAGTATACATTAATCTATCAATATTACTTGAGAGTTTATTTGAGTTTATCAAGCTATGCCAAAACGTTATCATTCTGCATTTTAGAATATACATTTTATACAATATATAATTGCAGACATATACAGGTGTGATAATTGGGTCACAGACTTCTACAGGTGAGATAAATAGGTCACAGACTTCTACAGGTGAGATAAACAGGTTGCAGACTTCTGCAGGTGAGATAAGTAGGTCACAGATTTCTACAGGTGAGAAAATTACATCACAGATTTCTACAGGTGAGAAAATTAGGTCACAGTCTTCACTAGCCCTCCACCTCTTGGTTGTGAGTTTGAAATCTACATGGAGCAGTTGCCAGGTACTGACCGTAGGTCGGTAGTTTTTCTCCGGGTACTCCAGCTTTCCTCCCCCTTGAAAACCATGCACGTCCTTAAATGTGCCTGGCTGTTAATAGGATATAAACAAACCAAACCAAATAATCCATGCATTAGTGTATACATGGAATACAGCTCAGATCAGATTTAAGTTTCTTTTTCTTTATTACATAGAACTTTGCTCAGATGAGATAATTCTATTAATTATAATACCTATATTTTACTCAAGTGAGCTTTACAAGTATTACTAAAATATATAATATGATTTCATTTTGTATATTATAATTATGTAACATCAATGAAGTTAGATAGTTATACATTTATATATATTAAACAAACTTAATTTTGTCATTATATTCCTATTAAAGATGTATGATCATTGTATTTCAGGTCTTTGAAGATTTTCTTACCTGAGTGTCTGTTTGGTGGTTCCCCGTCTTGTACACAGAAATCTGTACACAGAGCTGTCATTTACAGGTGAGGACGCAGGTGAATCAAAAACTTCATCATGCATGTTCTTGTCCAGTCTCAAGGTAGACTTTGTTTCGGAGTTTCTTAGTAGATGTCTTGTAATATGTCCACCTTTGTTGTAAGGAGCATACCCTTTCTTGTGTAATAGGAGAGGAAAAATGTACGGCCAGACCGGGGTTCGAACCCGGGACCTCCGAACACTAGCCAGATTCTCTAGATCAACCCAGTCCAGTTCCGTTACACTTGTATAGTTGGTACTTTGTTTCAGTTTTTGTTTTGTTAGCCTTTTTAGCTCACCTGGACCAAAGGTCCGGTGAGCTTATGCCATGGCGCGGCGTCCGTCGTCCGTCCGGCCGTCCGTCCGGCCGTCAACATTTGCTTCAAATCGCTACTGGTCAAAAAGTTCTAATTGGATTTTGACCAGAATTTGGCCAGAAACATCCTTGGCAGAATTGGAACAGATTTTGCATAAATGGTGACTCTGACCCACGAGGGGCCAAAGGGGTGGGGCCCATTAGGGGAAATAGAGGTAATTCATTTATATCGCTACTTGTCATAGAGTTATGAATGGATTTGAACCCAATTTGGTCAGAAACATCCTTGGGGGAAGGGGAATCGATTTTGCATAAATGGTGACTCTGACCCCCGAGGGGCCAAAGGGGCGGAGCCCAATAGGGGAAATAGAGGTAATTCCTTTAAATCGCTACTAGTCATAAAGTTATGAATGGATTTGAACCCAATTTGGTCAGAAACATCCATGGGGGAAGGGGAATCGATTTTGCATAAATGGTGACTCTGACCCCCGAGGGGCCAAAGGGACGGAGCCCAATAGGGGAAATAGAGGTAATTCCTTTAAATCGCTACTAGTCATAAAGTTATGAATGGATTTGAACCCAATTTGGTCAGAAACATCCTTGGGGGAAGGGGAACAGATTTTGCATAAACGGTGTCTCTGACCCCTGAGGGGCCAAAGAGGTGGGGCCCAATAGGAGAAATAGAGGTAATTCCTTTAAATCGCTACTTGTCATAAATTTATGAATGGATTTGAACCCAATTTGGTCAGAAACATCCTTGGGGGAAGGGGAACAGATTTTGCATAAATGGTGGCTCTGACCCTGGAGGGGCCAAAGGGGTGGGGCCCAATACCTAAAATAGAGGTTATTCCTTTAAATCGCTACTAGTCATAAAGTGATGAATGCATGTTCTATAAACAATTCTTGATATCTTTCAGACCTTAGAGACTCTGGACTTCATTAATCTTTAAAGCAGTTTGGATTCCCACACTATAACCATATATAGCATTGTTAGAGTTTTACAAATAAAACAAATTGAATATGAACATATTTCGACGTTTGGTCTAATCCAACCAGGTGAGCGATACAGGCCCCATGGGCCTCTTGTTGCTTTCCTGTTAATGATCACTTGTAAAGTGGTCACTTTTAGATAGACTTTTCTTTATTTGTATATATAATGTTTCTTTAATAACACAATTCTAATATAGATAGTATGTTTCTCTGTCAGTGACTCTCATTTTCGCCATGTTGCTGGCAGCAGTTGACCCTATCTCAGTCAGTGTCTCCTTTCCTCAGTACAGGTGCCCCTTTTCTCTGTCATCTTTTTAATCAGTATACAAAACAGCTCTGGAGTCCTCTTTCAGATAACTTTGATAATGCACAAAGATTGGCTGATCTGTTTTCTTTCAAAATATTTATATCTTTATAATATTTGTTAAGGGTGTAACCGTTTCTGTCATGAATGATCTCCCCTTAATTTGGGACAAGTCCCATTATTTCTCTTCAGAAAGAGTATTCAGATAATCAATAAAAAACCAAAACGCCTTTAATACAATTTCAATATTTAATATATAAATTGTAATAAACAATACATTATTTGAATTTCACTTTTTCAGAATTTCTCAGCAGATACATGTAGCTGTCCGAGGATTAAGCTGTCTCCCAGACTAATCGGTTGGCAGATATCGATGATATATACTTCTGACGTAAGAATTGAAAACTTATTTTCCTGTATGTTCCAAGTGTAGTCCTAAACTCACAGAGATGTTAAATAGAGTATGTGTCATGGGGACAAGTTTGTGCATTAAAAGGAATTAGGGAGGGCGGTAATGTAAAATGTGTTACGACTATTGGTCAAAGGAGAGGGAATATGATAAAGGGGATTTTGTGTGGAGGTTGTATCCTCCTACTGTCAGTAATGAATTAAGACAGGGTTGGACAGGTCCTAAAATAAAGTCTTACAGACTGATATCAATTATAAAATCCAGAAGTCACCTCCTCATGTCAGTACAGGGTGTAGCCCAAATCTTCTTATGTTGGGAAGGGAGATAAATTTGCCTTTGGACATAATGGTAGGATTGCCAACAGGGGCTGAAGTCTGCTGCCATAATATGTATGTGGACTGGCTCCAAGGGGCAATGAGAGAGGCTTTCAATGTAGCTAGGTGGAACTTGGGGGTTGCAGCAGCACGGCAGAAAAATTATTTTGATAGGGGTTTTAAAGCCAGAAGATATACAGTGGGGGATTACATTTGGCGTGTACTCCCTGGGGCTTAATAACAAACTGGGAATGGGATGGACAGGACCCTACAAAGTAACTAGGAAACTATCAGAGGTTACATGTGAGATACAGAAAACCCCAAAACATCGTCCAATTACAGTCCGCGTAGATCATGTCAAACCTTACACTGGAGAGTCAGAGCCTCAAGCATGGGTAGACAAGGGATCAGGGATAGTGCCACTAGATGTGGAGGAACCAGGGTTAGAGGAAAAGGGGGAAGATGATAGGGAAGGATACAGAGTCATATAAGGACCATAATGTTGATTGTCCAAGGGAGGTAACTACTCCTGTGAGGACTAGAGCTGGGCGAAATTATTAAGCCAAAACAAATATTCACCCCAGAATAGATAGGAAAATAAAAAATTGTTACATGAATTATTCACTTTAAATGCACTTGCTATTAATTATATATTAACAGATAACTAGTGATGGATTTGCTCCAACTAACTGTGGAAAGCGGTGAACAAAATGAGCTGGATAATGACCGGATATGGTGGGTTGAAGGGAGCATGCAGTGTCCAGTGCCAGCCTGTGGTTCTTTAGAACATACAAGCGGATGAGGATCCATTGGGTGGATAAACACCGGGCAGAACTGGTCAAGTACCAGTGTACCCTGTGAACCTTTACCCAGTATTGTGTTCCGCAACTCATAAGTCCCTATGTGTGGAGGCATCAGAAGTCCACAAAGGAGGCCAAGGTGGCAGTGAAGGCAACAGAGGGGGTGGAAGGACCAAACCGGAAGTACATCCCGACAGGGGGAGTCCTGATTCCTCTGAGACCAGTCCCCGAGCGTTTAACAGCGTATTGGGAGAGTGTCCAGCAGAGGAGACATATGGCTGCTTGGGCTGGCTTAGGGCCTTTGGAGACTTCTTTTGTACATCAGTGCAGGGATCAGGAGGTGAGATTCCGGAGAGACGAAGAGGGGAAGCCCATAGCAACCACTGTAACTCATGGACTGGGATCCACCAGGGAGGAAACCAGGATCGAGACAGGGGACCTAGACTACCTGGACCTGATGGAGGATTAGCCGTCTAATATCAGTGATAGTTTATTTTGATGGACAGTTTATTACAAATACAGATATTCTGATTGTGATCGGGTGAAATATAGGGTACAACATTATATGAACTCTGATCTCTGTTTGTATATATACTATATAATTCTGCTCAGGCAGGGTAAAGTTTATTTTTGTTATTGGTTATATTTGTTGATATTTACTATACACTTGTTAACTTTGATTACTATTTGATAAACGTTGATTTTGTTTCACTGTTGAGACTTTACAAATGTTATATATATTTCAAGTTTAAATCAATGTTGTTCAAACGGGGACTTACTTTTTCAAAGAAGGGAGGTGTGTAGCGGGGGATGTTCCTGTTTGTATGTTGTCAGGGTAAGCTGACTAGTCAAGCTTTTCTCTATGTTGTGTATTGTGTGTGTGTACCTGTCACTGTGACCGTTGTTGTACTCCAATCACATGCCCTGTCTGTGTTGATGTTTTTGTCGTGTAGTTGTCGCTTGCTTTCTCGTGGGAGTCCGTCTTACCCGTGTACCTCTGTGTGTCCTGTGTTGTGATTGGTTGTTTAGTTTCGTATTGGGTGATAAATTCAGGCTTTTACTTGTATACTGGGCAGTCTGGCGGATTGAGTTCCTGCATGCTGTCACTTTCTCTTCTCAGGTATTTATAGTTAGGTTAAGTTTTAGGTAAATAACTTTAAGGAGTGGGCTGGGATGGGTTAAGTTTTGTAGCTATTGTCGGGTATGGGGGGTCGGTATATGTAGAATGTAGTATTATTGGTTGGCTAGGCCTAGGCTGATTGTCTCTGTTCATGTGTTAATTGTTGTAAATATTTATGTTATTCATAATAAATTGTTAACTGTTATTCAAGTGTCTGTTCTTCCTCTCCCCAACAAACAAGTACGTAATACCCAATCGAACTGGGTTACATCGGTATACACAGGCCAGGGCGAGTTGGGTGCTGTTTACATGCATAAACTGGGCCCAACACACTCCTGTTACAAGTAAATTAATTCAGTTCAATAAAATTGTCATGTATTAATAGTCTATCAGTAGAAATCATCAATCCTGACTTAGTAAAGGTATCGTGGGGGGGGGGGGGGGGGGGGGGGGGGGGGGGGAATTGTTGAATTGATTTTACAATTGTGGTTTGATATGTGTTTACAGTGTAACCGTATGAATTGTAGAATTGTGTATTATTATTGTGATGGAATGCCACATTGATGTAGTTGTGTAAGGAGTGTATTGATTTAAGTGGCATTTGTGGATTTATTTTTACAATGGAATATTACACATGTTCATATATCTGTGATGTTGGTGTGTTGGGTAGATTATTTTTTATGGTAATGGTTTATAGAGTGAGTGAGTATGTTGTTGTATATACATGTAGATGTCCATCTCATGTAAATGACATTTTTCTTCAAAGTCCAAATATTTATTTGGAACTGTGTGGGCAGAGCATTGTAAATGTGTGAGATTTGAATTATTAATTTGGTACTTTGTGGTTGCAATTAATTAGTTGTGTACAATTCCAATGTACTGTACTGGTATTTTTCACACTTGTTCTGTTGAATAAATTAATTTGAATCTTTATATTTTTGAATCTGTTCTTTTTCCTTACTTCAGGTGTATCAAATTACAACACCGCAATCTTGACCGTTATCTCTATATTGACTGATGTATCTCTATATTGACTGATGTATCTCTATATTGACCGTTATCTCTATATTGACTGATGTATCTCTATATTGACTGATGTGTCTCTATATTGACCGTTATCTCTATATTGACCGTTATCTCTATATTGACTGATGTATCTCTATATTGACTGAATTATCACTATATTGACTGATGTATCTCTATATTGACCGTTATCTCTATATTGACTGTTGTGTCTCTATATTGACTGATGTATCTCTATATTGACTGATGTGTCTCTATATTGACTGATGTATCTCTATATTGACTGATGTATCTCTATCTTGACTGATTTATCTCTATATTGACTGAACTTATCACTATATTGACTGATGTATCTCTATATTGACTGAACTTATCACTATATTGACTGATGTATCTCTATATTGACCGTTACCTCTATATTGACTGATGTGTCTCTATATTGACTGATGTATCTCTATATTGACTGATGTATCTCTATCTTGACTGATTTATCTCTATATTGACTGATGTATCTCTATATTGACTGATGTATCTCTATATTGACCGTTATCTCTATATTGACCGTATTGACCGTTATCTCTATATTGACCGTTATCTCTATATTGACCGTTATCTCTATATTGACTGATGTATCTCTATATTGACTGATGTATCTCTATATTGACTGAACTTATCACTATATTGACTGATGTATCTCTATATTGACCATTACCTCTATATTGACTGATGTATCTCTATATTGACCGTTATCTCTATATTGACTGATGTATCTCTATATATTGACTGATGTATCTCTATATTGACCGTTATCTCTATATTGACTGATGTATCTATATTGACTGTTGTATCTCTATATTGACTAATTACGGACAAATGTCAGACAAAAGGGTAAAGCAGTATCTAGGACTTTGTCTAAGGTAGCCTATATATAATGGAGAGAAAAAGTGATGGAAGACACAACTATACAATCCCAAGAAAGGGGAGCACTAATACAACAACCAAAATTATATGCAATGTTACTAATTGTCCGGACTTCAGTCCAGTACATAACCATACACATCATCATCATCATCATCAATGTCATCATCTGAGTCATTTGCAACTGCCTGATAGAAAAGGCAATAAATGTGCTTTCTAGACACATAAACAAAAAATTCTAACTTTCATAGTAACGATGGGGGTCAAGGTCAAATCCGGCCCCCAATTTTCCAAATTCGATCCTCTGCTGTGACTTTATTATAGGTCACTGGAAGGGATGATTTACATTTTTGGACTCAGTACGTAACAGGCTATCCAACACAAGAAGAATTTTTGAAATTGGGGCCAAAAAATATTTTTGTGAAAAAAGGTCTAAAAATGATGTTTTTCAACTTTGACCTTGCTTGCTTGCCTTAATAAAAGTCCTATCGAACTCAACCTTGGTGGATTTTAGTTTCTAAACAGTCTTTGTAAATCTAAAAAAGAATTTTTGAAATCGGAGCCGAAAACATTTTCAGCCCTAAAAAAAGCCTGGTGTTTTTTTTGGCGATAAAACTTTTTGTCTCCGATTTTAAAAATTCTTTTTTCGTTCAAATGGCACATATTTCATTCTGTTAGCCCCAAAGTTTCTGCTTGATCAGTCAATGGATAAAGTCACTGCAGCATTCCAAAGGGACCCATTCTAGGGCCTTATTTGAGTCCAAAATTTTTTTGTTTCCGATTTCAAAAAATCTTTTTGCATCTAATAGCCCCATGTCTCTTCTTTTTCAAAATGTAAGTATTATAATTTTGTGGGCCCTAATAAGGGTCCAGCAGGGCCCTAAAGTGACATACCACCTTAAAAATATAGTAATTATAGCCACTGTGATTCAAAAAGGTCACAGTGACCTAATTTTGCAATATTTGTTATCAGCATGCAATTATCATCCTAGATTTCAATTTCTGTTGCCCAAAAATATAATTATTGAAAAAGTAGGTCACAGTTACCCAATTTTGCAATATTTGCTATTGACATGCCGTTCTCCTAGATATCCATTTCTGTAGTCTTAATATAATTATTGAAAAAGTAGGTCACAGTGACCTAATTTTGCAATCTTTGTTATCGGCATGCAATTATCATCCTAGATTTCAATTTTTGTTGCCAAAATATAATTATTGAAAATGTAGGTCACACTGACCTAATTTTGCAATATTTGTTATCGGCATGCTTTTACTCATCTTAGATGTCCATTTCTATTGCCCTAATATTATTATGGAAAAGTAGGTGAGTGACCTAATTTTGCAATACAGTGGAACTTCGTTAACTCGAAGTCGACGGGACCACGAAAAAACTTCAAGTTATCCGAGTGTTCGAATTAAGCGAGTTATCATTTTTGGTGAAAAGTTTGGTCAATATTTGTCAACATTATATAATCATTATAACTTCGCTCTGTCGCTCATCAGTTTAGTGTGAAAACTGGTCAATACATGTAAATATATATGTAATGTTTTGTTATGTCACTTGTAATTTGGTGTAGTTTTGCCGATATACAGTCACGATAAAGTTTCTTTCACTTAGTCACTTCAATAACGATCTGATGTGCAAGTCATGTTTGCAAAAGGTAAACGATAAAACGGAATTCGACAAAATAACAAGTTATTAATGTCAAAACAAATAACCGTTTAAGTTTAACACAGATTGCATACAAAACGTATCAGAACCATTACCTTTTATTGGACATATATAAAATACTGTTTGATCGGCCTACTTACTTTTTATTGATAACCACGCCATTTCCATGTGTATTAGCACCGGAAGTTGGGCTGCGCATGTGCGTATAAAATGTTACTGTAACTGAGTTGGCGTTTTATCCGATTTAATAGACAGCACTGACCGTTACAGTTGTACTCTGAACACCTCGGCCGTAATTACGCTATTGTTTCAGCAGTTTAAAGATTTAATAGGCGCCGGTGACTGTGTCATTTCTACACCTGTAAAAACATCAGCCGGGTAGATCTACCGGTGTGTCAGAGATTAGTTCCGCTTGAGCGAACGGGTAGATGAGTTGTTGACTATCGTGTGTACTGATATCGGCGACCGTCTTGGGAAATTACCTGATGTAAGTAAAGCAGTACTTTTTATCACCACGACTTGTTGTTATAAGATTCAACCGACAATTTCTTTTATGAATTTATGAAACACTTATAATAGCATGTAGGTTAGTAGTGCCGATATGTTCAGTATTACAAACGGAATTTAGCTCTTAAAAAATGTCGGCGTTTGCCACCGATCGACGAAAATTATACTTTGAGTTATTCGAACATTTCAAGTAGGATTTTTATTGTTGGGACCAAATTTTTACTTCGTATTATCCGAGTTTTTCGAGTTATCCGAATTCGAATTATCCGAGTTTTTTTTACTAAGATAAAGAGAGAATTCGGCCGGGACCGGCGAGGTACTTCGAGTTAAGCGGGGTATTCGAGTTATCCGAGTTCGAGTTAACGAAGTTCCACTGTATTTGCTATCAGCATGCTTTTCTCATCCTAGATATCCATTTCTGTAATACTAATATAATTATTGTAAAAGTAGGTCACAGTGACCTAATTTTGCAATATTTGTTATTGGCATGTAATTATCATCCTAGATTTCAATTTCTGTTGTCCTATCGATCATTATTACTTGAAAAGTACGTCACTGACCTAATGTTGCAGCATATGGTGTTCATCCTAGATGTTATCCTACTTTTCATTTGCACAAGTCACAACATAGAACAATGTGAAGAGTGATATATAGGGAACAACCAACCAATTGAAAAAATACATTTTTGAAACAGCCCCGGTGTATAGAACGTTGAGCCAAGGATAAAATGTCTGGGAGCCACTGATTGGCCAGTATGTTATGAAGTGAGAAAATAGATATGTAGCCTGATAGGTAACTATCAATAAGAAATGTTGATATAAATTTCGTAAGTCTGATTGATTTTTTCCCAAAGTTCAGGTAATAATAATAAACATGTAAACATTTAAGATTTTTGAGAATTTTCACTGCAAAATTCACCTATTTTCAAAATGGCTACCCTGGAGAAAATTTGAGCTGAAGGACCCAACTTTTTTTTTTGATTAGGTGTTATATCAGACCCTAAACTTTTGTTATAAACCATAATTGTCATATTCAATTCAAGAATTTGAATGAAATACTCCAAAACGTTAACACTAAAGTCTATGGGAAAACAATTGGTTGGTTGGTCTCTATAAGTCACCAAAGGTCACAAGTCGAATAGGTCATCAGTAGTATCAATGTGAGATGCTTTCCACTTGCACATTATCACTACATAATATATATGCATATAAAAACCTGTATACTCTCTACTTTGGTCCATG
>NW_022980149.1:0-17007 GCF_902652985.1 Pecten maximus | reverse complement strand
CCAAAATTTTGGCCCCAAGAAAAGTTTAGTCTAGCCTCCCAAACTGACTAAATTTTAAGATAAATAAAAATGTTTTTACCAAACTTTTCCACAAACCCCCGGGACTAAGTAGTTAGTCTAGCGCTACCACGCTAAAGAAAAGTTATTTTGCTACCAATGAATAAGTAGTTAGTCAAAGCGCTACCAACTGCTAAGATTAGTTAGGCTCCCAGGGGACTAAGTTTTTTACTGGTGCTACAAATGTTTTTTAAATAAGATTTTGTTAAAATAAGTTTAGTCTACGCAAAACCACTGACAAAAGTAAGATAGGAAAACCAATTGAAAAAGTATTTTTAGTCTAACGCTGCCAGCTAAATTCGTAGTTAGCTTCCCTCCCCAGCTGACAAAAAAAAGTGCCGAAGCCCCAATTTTGTAAGGCCGGGGGTGTCCTGTTTTAAATCTTTGATTAGATTATTTGAATAGATAGTTAAAATTGTAATTTTTTTTACGAAGAAAGGCATTGTCTAAATTTTTTATCTGTTAAAAATATTGGATAAAGTGAAAAACCAACACAATTTAACGTTTTTTCAATAAAACTTTTAAAGTTTTTTATAAGGGGGGAACCAATACTTTTTTACCCTTTTCTTTCCCCCGGGTATGTGAAAAATCGAATCGCAAAAGACATTTGGTAGTTTTACTAAAATGTCAAACTGATATTTTTCTGAAACAATTACTTTTCCCCAAAACCTTTTACCTTTTTTTGCTTTTCTTTCGGTATGTCGCAATTTTGGACTAGAAAAAACTGCCTTTTTTTTTAGAAAAAATTACGTTTTAAATGAAGAGAAAGGAAAGCAGTCCCCTAGCATCACTTCACCAAATCATTTATGTCCAGCCATTTAAAGGGGCAAAATCCATACTACCATTACGTTTAACCCCACAAAAACTTTCCCAAAATTTTTCCCCCAAAACAAATGTACCAGCTGTATCTTTTAGGGTTGTTTTCTATAGTTGTACAGGGGGTTTTACATACCGACCCTACATACGGGGGACTGGTGTGTCCCCCGCCAGCTTTACAGCGTTTTTAGTACTACTAGCGTCCTAAAAAAAGGGGGGGGGGGCCCGTCTGTTGGTGGTATTGGGTAATAAAGCTGATATCCCGCCCAATCTGTCTGAAAAAATTTTTTGAAAAAAAAAAAAACAGCAGGGAGATTTCCTTTAAAAAGGGCACGGATGAGGATACTTCAAAAGAAATGTCCGAATTTTCAAACCCCCAAAAATTTTCAATTAAAAACCGGGGGGAAATTTAATTTTTAAAAATTTTTGGGGTTTTTTAATAAAATTAAAAAAACCTCCAAAAAAAAAATCGCCTTCTTAAGAAAATTTTAAAATATTCGATAATCGACGTATCACCCCATCGACAAATTCTTGTTGATTATGGTTATGCAGGAAATTTTTACTGGTTTTTTTTACAGGCCGGAGTCTTCAGAAAACTTGGTAAAAAAAAATAAAATTAAAAAATTATAAAGGAATTTTACACGAAAGAAATTTAACTAGTAATAAAAATGTTGGATATTAGCTAAAAAAAGGGGAAAAAAAAAGGTTTTTTAGTGACAATAAACCCTTTAAAAAAAACTAAGTCATAGTTCCTTTTATATCATTTCTGTATTTTTTGGTTGAAAAAATTTCCTGTTCTGCATTAGGCAATGGTTGTCTTTCTACAAAAAACTGTTGCTTAAAAATTCGATATTCTTAATTTAAGATTGGTTCTTTTTAAAAAAAAAAACGTTCGTGAAAAATGAAAACAATATTTGGTTCGTAAGGTGGAAATTGTCTTCTTTGAAATGTTTGCCAATTTTATTGAATTCAAAAAAAAACTTGCTGACTATAAAAAACGTTAGGGTTATGATAAAAAAGGTCTGTTGCGTTTAACTTCAGGGAAGGGCTTGAGTTAAAATTCTAATGTTAAAAGTGGGTTTTTGGGACCGTCCCATGGGGGACTATCCATTGGAAAAATGGAAGAATTCTAAAAAAAAACCGGTATTCAAAAAAGTTCTTGTTGAAAGAGGTTTCAGTGTGTTCCCTTTAACCCTACAACCTTAAGAGTGTTTTGCAAGGGAAAAAAAAACGTAAAAGGTTTATGGATGAGGTTATTGGGTATTGTGAGGAAAAAAAACAATTACCCAAGGAGGTTTAGAAAAAAAAAAAAAAACCACAAGGGGGAAGGAAAAAAAACAATCTTAATATACAAAAAAAAAATGTTTACCCTTTCTGAGAAAGGTAATTGTAAGGGAAAGGTCTTCACTAGGGACACAATTTCCAGGGACCCACGGTCTAGCACGTACAAAATTTTATATATTCCCTATTCATTTATAGCGGACTTACCATTAAATCATTTATTTTTGAAATATTTTTACGTGGGAAAGGAAAAAACTTAGAGAAGTATAAAAGTTTTGGTGTTTTATTGACAGTTGGTTATTGTGGAACGTCAAAAAAAAAAAAAACAATAAGATTTCAAAAGTTACCGTTTTATGAAGCAAGTAAAAAGTTATATAAATTTAGTCCCATTCTTGGAATATGTTTTCACAATTCACATTCTATATTTTTAAAGGGACAATGGAAAAAGAGTTTGACAAAACCTAGTTAGGCACGGGCCATCTAAAACAAAAAAACTTAGCCGTATGAAAAATTTTGTGGGGGGTGGAATTTCGATTCTTTCAATCGTTTGTTAATTTTGTTTTACCTTTCGAGAAGCTTCTACCCACATAACTTGTTTAAAATTTTTCCGTGTCGTTCATTATTTCGTCATTTCTTGCCATATGGTCGAAACTATTGATGGAGGATTATTAAAAAAAAAAAAACAAACATATTGTCGGAAAAGAAGAGGCAAGTGGGATTGTTGGGGGACCAATTCGAAATGTTAGTCTGGTTTTTTGTTCTCTTAAGTGACGTGCCCGTCTCGACCCTTATAATCTAATTGGAAAATGGGGAAAAAATTGTTTCTGTTTTTCTGTGCTATATTGACGGCCACCACGTATTCAAATATGTATAATTTTGATATTGCCGGTGGTTTTCAGATTTCCACCATCAAAAAAGTTTCTATATTAAAATTTTAGGAAGGCATGACCTTCAAGGATGGAAACCTATATTCTTAACGTGTTTTTTCGTCGATGAAGGAGAAGGAAAGTTCTTACTGTCCCGGAAAAAAAAAAAAACCACCGGGTCTATTTCTACTGGTAATAATTTTGTAAGGGGTTCTCGAATTTAAAAAGTTTTTGTACATTTATTTCCCAAACTTGTATATTATCGAAAAAGAATTGAGTTTTTTTAGCCGTTGTACAAGGACGTTCCCGCTATTTATATCCGGCCAAAAAAAAACTTTGTGTTTTTAGCTGATTAACAGGAGAAAAAAACAACGGAAACAAGATTTCTCGAAACACAAACAAAACAAGTTCGTATAACGGGAATTTAATAACGTATTGACAGTTCACAACACAAAAAACATTTATGGTATGTTCTTAATGATACCAATTTAAGGTTTTTTTTTTTTTTTTTAAAAAAGGCTATATTATAGAAAAAAATCCAAGTTTTGGGTAAAGAAGTTTTAATCATTGATGCTTATTCTAATTCAAAGTAAAAAAAAAACTTAATTCGAAGTTTTCAAAAAAAAAAAACATTGTTTTGGTATTTAGGGAACACTTTACCACTTCCAAACCTTCCTGTAGGTTGGGTATATTTTCTGGAAATTTCTAGTGGATGGGTTCCCACCAACTCTCCCCAGATTTTCAAACACCGCAACACCAGGGGGCCCGTTTGTTGTTGATACTGTTTGTGCTATGCGCGGAAACCGCCATAAGCTGTCTTAGGGGACCCAAAAAAAATATGATTATATTCGGTGGGTTTATTGGTCCTTTATATGAGTAGACTTCTATTTTTAACCATGATAGCGGTGGGCGTTTTCTGTTTTACTTTATATCGGGTTGGGCTTATGTATTTTTATTATGCGGTTAGGGGGGGGAACAAACATCTTAGATTTCGGTTAGAACATAACCTTTTTATATTCGGTAGATATTGGTCTTTTATATCGGTAGGGGGGACGTTTTCCTTTATATTTCGGTTAGTTATGTTCTTCATATTTCGCGTTTAGAATGGTCCATTAATCTGCTGGTGCGTTTCCCTTTCTGTTATATTCGGTAGTTAAAAAAAATGAAAACTTTATATTCGGTTGCAAACAAACTTCCTGATATGTGCTGGTGCCAAAATTCCTTATTATGCGGTTGCAAAAAAACTTTCTTTGAATATATTATTTTATGGGGCAAAAAAAAACGTCTGTGTATGATGATGAACCAAAAACCCGGGACCTTTTTTGAGAGTGGATATGGGAATCCTAACAACGGAACACCGTGAACCAGGGGGAAAAAGCGTTCAAAAGCAAACCCCAGAATCCAGAAAAAAAAACTCCCAAAAAAAAACCAAAAATCTATTATTAATTTATGGTTATTTATAATAATTTTCAGGAAAAAATACGAGTTTTCCTAAAAAAAAAAAAAAAAAAAAACGATAAAACAAACTAATTTTGAAGGGAAAAAGTAGGGAAAAAAGTTATTTTTTTTGTTGGGTTGTTTAAAGGGGTATTGGCCCATAATTGGCCTTGTTCGACCGGTAACCGGGGTTCACCGTTTTCAAAAAAATCACAAAAAAAAAAAAAACAAAATAAATGTTTAAATTATTGAATGGAAGGGCCAAAAAAAGCCTTAGAAAGGGAAGCGTAAAAGGCTATTAAAATCCCCTGACTCACCACCAGTAAATCAAAGAAGGGGAAAACCCAACAGGAAAACATTTTGGCAGAATAAACAGCAAAAAGGAAAACAAACATGTTTTACCCATTAATGTCGTTTCTTTCTTTTTTTTTTTTTGTTTTTTTTGAGGGGGGGCGGGGTGGCCGGGAGGTTTGCTACCGGGGCGCGTGCGGAGGCCCCTTGGTGATGGGAATCTAACTTGATGGAAGCCACGGGGTGGTGACGACGGGAGGGGGGATGGGACCACACTTTCCCACGAGGTTTACTTTTTGCTACCTTTTCAATCCGGGGGGTGTGGGGGGGGGACCCGGGCGGGGGGTGCGGGGAGGGGGACGCGCGATCCTGGAGAGAGGATGAATCTAATCCCGGAGGTGGTGGCGTTCTACCCCTGGGGCGTGGGCGGGGTGCCCGGCGGCGGGGAGGGGGGGACGATGGACTCCCGGGGGGGGAAGGGGACTGGGACGCGAACCTCCCGGACGGCGACCATCTGACTACTTGAGGGAGAGTCCCCCCCAGGGTGGTAGTGCAGGGGGCGCCGATGTGGCGGGGAGAGCGAGCTAGACCACATTGGCGAGCTTGGGGGATGAGGCGTTCTCTCCCCACTCCCTCCCTCCCCTTACCCCACGGGGGGGGGGGGGGGGAGGGAGGGGATGGGTGAGGCAGACACCCCTAGGGGGGGGGGGGGAGGGATATCACATGCCGCGGACGAATTGCCCCACCGCGGGGGGGCGCTGGGGCGCCCGGCCCGAGGGGAGGCCGGGTAGGGCAGAGTCCTCTCACCGGGGGGGAGGGATGACTACCGCCCCCGACCGGGGGGGGGAGGGGAGGAGTGCCCTTCCGTCTGGTGGGGCGGACTCGTCGCCGGGGGGAGGCCGAGGGCAGGACTCCGTGTTGAAGGGGGGGGGCGGGGAGGAAGAGGATGGGGCTCCTTCATCCACCTGGCGTGGGGTGGGGCACCGCCCGGGATGGGAGACACCGTAGGGGAGAGGAAGACACGGATAGTATATCTCCGGAAGGGGGGGGGGGGTGGGTGGGGGGGGTGTGGGGCGGGGGGGGGAGGGGCAGCAGGTTTTGCGCCCCTGGGCAGGGCCGCGGAGCGGGCGGCGGGGGGGGGGGGGGGGGGGGGGGGAGGGGGAAGAGGTGGGGGGGGGAGGGAGGGAGGATGGGGGGGGGGGGGGGGGGGGGAGGGGATGGGGGGGGGGGGGGGGAGGGAAAGACGGTGATTGATGTTTTAAGGGGGAGGAGGGAGGGCGGAGGGAAGATGGGGATTGTAATTTTTAAAAAAAAAAAAAAAATGAAACCCCACAACCACGGCGTCTGCCAAAAAAAAAAATTATTTGCTACCAAAAACTAGGGCAAGGCAATATAAAAAGTTCCCCTAATTTAATTAAAATGCAATATCTCAGACTGTGAATTATTTTTACACCCCTTAAAAAACAAAAAAAAAAAAACAACAAATACCCACACTAAAACATAACATATAAAAAAAAAAAACACCTGTAAAAAAAATTTAAAACAATTGTATTAACAATATAAATGTTATATTCAGTTTTGAAAATTCTTTTGTTTTGTTCCCCGATGTGGAAACTTTCATGTTCCTTTATTCGCTGGATTCCAAAAATGATCGTTACATGGATCCCGGTTGTCCGTTTTGAAGACCTTGTGCCAACTGAATATTGGCGAAAATCCACTATTTCCTAAACTGCCACCAATTTCATTATGCTGTACTAACAACGACGTCTAAAAAAAGGGGGCCCAGGATGATACAACAAGATTTTCATATAGTAACGGGGAAGAATTGACCGAAATAAAAAAATTGTCGGGCCACCATGGGATCGGAAAAAAAAAAAAAAAAAACCTTGGTTCCCCCGCGGGGACCCTTCTGCTAAACTGGTTCCCGACGCTTTTTTAACCGAACTGCTGAGGGCTAAAGGGAAAAAAAAACCCCCACTGGGAAAAATCGCTATGCGTACCACAACCCAATTTTTACAAATAAAAAAAAAAAACCTTTTTTGGCCTCACTTATTTCCACTTGTCAAAAAAAACACGTGTTCAATTTCCCGGAAACAAAACAATTAATTCCAATTTTATCCCCAAAGAAACCTCCATTTTTTCAATTTTATAGTTTGCATTGGGAAAGTGGGTTAAAAACGATTGTTGTGTAAACAGAAAAGAAAAGCCAAAAAGAAAATGTGGTCTTCCAAAACGGACCATCGGAAAACCCGCGGGACCCCAGGTTTTTGTACTTGCACAAAGCTGCTGACGGGGGGGAACTGAGCAAAAAAGCAGGGAAACTAAAAACAAACTAAAACCGCGATTCTTAGGAAGGGCAAATCGTATCACTATAAAAAACTACTTTACCAAATTAATATAATCTTCCATTTTTATGCACTTGGTTGGCGGGGTTTGGTATGGTTTTGGTTTTTATGAAAAAAAACACGGGGCATATAATTAGTATTGTATAATCAAGTTCCAATGGTTGGAAAAGTTAACAAGAAGCACACAATTTCAAACTCGCTTATAGGGAACTATTATTGAACGAATATATTATAAAAACATGTATGTTTTTATTTACCAAATTGAAAGGTTGAGTGACATTATGGGATAAAGGTTATGGAAAAAAAAAAAAAAGGGGGCTTGCCATTTTCCCACATTAAAGAAAAACCAAAATTTTACAAAAAGCCCCCTGTTTCTCCTGTGGAAGGTTGAGTGAAACTTATAACGTTCCCTCACTGTTTATACCGATACCAAGGAGAAAACTAATGTGAAGTTTGTAATTGAAAACATCAAACAGAGATTTTTGGGAAAGTATAGAAAATAATAAAAAAAAAAAACAGAAATGGGAATCTCCTCATTCACCATAAATGCTTTTGATTACCCCCCCACCCACTGTTACATTATACTTATGATAAACAACTTATCTTTCTTTTCACGGATGCCTTGTTAAATTCATATATTCCAGTTAAATTTAAGTTTCAGTGTAAAGAGACGACACGGTAAGATTTTTTTAAAAATTTTGGAAAACTGTATTTTATTAGTTTAAATGTACCAAAATTGTTGATAAAAAAATTTTTATTGGACCAAAAAAAAAAACAAAAAAAAGAGCAGTTAATTTACACAGTTCCCATTATTACCCACTTAAGAAAAATTTTACAGAAAGATATTGACATTGTTTTTCCTGTAAAATGATCACTATTTTTCAGGGGGAAAAAATTTGGGGAAGACGAAAAAAAACAAAAAAAATCCTCAATTGATTAAAATCAGCTGTGTTACAGGGGCTACGTTTTATTTGCCCAATTTACGGCTCTGAAAAAAACATCTGAAAAAAGTTGCTCCGAATAGGGTCCACGTTTTACAGGTGACTTTCGCGAAACAATTTGAATGCTCTTATATATTAGGGCCAATCCAGGAAAGGACAGAGCTTTCAAAAAAGGGAAACTTTAGGGTTGCATTTTGGTTCTCATTCAAAAAACACCCCAACCGTTGCGACAAAAATGGGAAAAAGTGATTAAACACGAAAGCGATAATACGAAGGTTCTGAAGTTATTTCAAGTAAAAAAAACAAGTTAAAGATCGGAAGAGGAAGATGAGTTGAACTTGATGCGTGCTTGGCGCTTGGGGAAACACGGATGCATGGCGGGGTCTTTTTACCCAAAACCCGGATTTGGGGAAAGGTCGTTAACCGTACATTGATGTGGTGTTTCCTTGCAACAAACGGAAATTGGGCTAGAGGGTGGACAAAAAAAAGGGCCAAGATTCGTTTCGGGTGTTCCAACCACTGGTAGCACTAATGGGAGCGATTTTTTCCCAGTTAAGCGGACTGAAAGAAAACCACAAATTTCCTGAGGAGAGGGGGAAGTCGCGGCAGAATATAAAAGGTTGGCCAAACATGCAAATAATTCGTTTTTTAAAAACGTGTTTAGCCAACTAGATTTTTTTTTTTTTTTTTCTTCCCCGTCTTCATTTATACAAAAAAAAAAAACTTAAGGCCCCGAGTTTCTCTGGCCCGGTGACCATGGCTGTGTAGGGCCAGGAGCGCCACTTTACTATATGAAAAAAAAACGTGAAATTAATACGACCACCGTTTGGGGTCCTAAAGGGGAATTTGGTGCGCCTATTTACAATAAAAATGGGTGGGGGGACATAAACACCTACCTTTACTAATGGATAATTGAAAATTATTTATTAACCTGGGGAAACACCCATTTAGTCCCAATTTTAGGTTGGTTTTTTTATTTTCCCGGCGTATAGACCCTCGCTTTCGCTAGTCCAAAAACAAATTGTTGCGTATGCTGGGGAACCCCGCCATTTTGTTTAAGTGGGATGTTTTTACGCACTAAAAAAAACCACCGGAATCAGGGAAAAAAACGCCCCAATGACCCCGAAAAAAACAAAAAAAAAAAAAAAACAACCACGAATCATATTTTATGATTTTTTTCGTCTGTACATTTGTTTTAAAATAAAGAAAAAAAAAACTAAGGATTATATTTTCCCGAAAAAAAAACCCCTGTTTTATGTCCCAATTAAAATTTTCAGGATTTTTGTGTGATTATAAGCGGTTAATAAAACTATAATAAAAACAAATAAAATGTTGGATTTTTTTTTTCTTTTTTGCTTTCCATCGCGCATGTATTAGGGGGTATTAGCCGGACCGCGGACCTAACCATTGGTTAGCAAATAGGGGGCCAGCCCGCAGGTTTTCAAAAGTATCTGAAATTTTGGGCTAGTGGACAAACCGAGGGGGTCTAGTTAACAGACGAAAATAAAAACACCTAAAGTGGACTTAAGGGGGTGTTTGGGTAAAACAAAATAGAATATTCCATTTAATTTCCATAGACTGTTAAGGGAAGGTGGGTGTTATGGGTCCCACAACCCGAGTTTTATTGTTATTTTCACCAATTTCTTAGCCCGGCCAACCCAAAAAAAACGGTTGGTCGAGGAGTATGTCCACGTTTTCATATAGTTAGTGCCGGCTTCTGGGCCTACACCAGGGGAACCTTTGGTAAAATAAAAAACAGGGGGCCAGACGGAAGAAAAACCGGGATTATCATAACCCTACACAAAATTCACGTAATGGTATTTCTCGTCAATTATTATAAAGCTTTTTCGGAGGTTTTCCCCAAAAAAACCAAAAACGAAAGAAAAAAAAAGTTAAAAATTTACATGGTGGAGATACCCGCTTAGAGGAGACAAAAAGGGACCCTTAAGAAAAAAAAACAAAAGCAATGTTTTATTTTAGGATATAAAAATTTTTCGATCACTGAATCAGGCTAGGCCCAACAACAGGCCTTTTAGGCCTCTTCGTCGTTTCCCAATACACCCCAATATATAAATTTTCAAAGGGTTTCAAATAAACCTCGATCGGGCCAATAGGGATAAAAAAACCAAAAAACCTATTTTCAGTGAAAACAAATTGTAAAATTGTTAGGGGGACACAAAAACAATCGGAACGGGATGTGCCGCTGGTGTGGTAATGGTCTCAATCGGTGGACAGGAAGAAAATGTCCCCACCTTTTAATTTGTATATATATTCAAACTATTATATATTAGTCATTAGGAATTAGCAAAAACTAATCACGAGGACGTTCACCCAAAAAAAACATCGAAAAAAAAAAATTAGTTCAGATTATTTAGTTCGGGGGGGTACACTCATCTGCAGCGAAATAAAAACACGAAAGTCTCTAGTTAGAGAAGTAGCTTTTTCAAAACAGTTTAACCGGCGTCAGGGGGCCATCCCAGTCTCTAAAAAAACGATGAAAAAACTTAGCAGGGAAAAAAAAACCAAAAACTTTACTTGACAACCACTGTGTTCCTATCTAAAAAAAAATTTTAACCATGTTGCTACGTTCGGTTGTTTGTGATATTTTTTAACGAGAAATTCGCGTGATTTTGTTTTATGCATTTGAAGCCGAGCCCCCCATCCCATGTTTCCGCTGTTGTTGAGAAGTTTGTTATCTCAACGCTGATTGGTCGTATTTTCAGTAATTCGGAACCTACATTGCTAATTCTCGCGGAAAAATCTCGGGCGGTTTTTTCCATATCAACAATCTCGGCTAAAAAAAACGGGAAACTTTTCGATTCCGGCAAAACAATGTAAAATGGCGGCGGAACTTTTCGGACATTGGTCTGGTATTTAGCGGGGGGGGAAAATTGTTTAGGAGAACGAAAACTTTAGGATGGCCAGTTGTTTTTCAAAATTGGTAAATTCTTAAATTAATTTATGGGAAACCATTATATTACTAAGGCAATGTGTGAGGGGACAGTTAAAGAAATTTTTCAGATAATTAAATCATGGAGTTAAAAAAAAAAAAATTAATTAAGACAAAAAAAACAAAAAAATATATAATGAACTGAAGAGTCTTTTGATTGGGGATTTTAACATTTATAGAAAGCATTTCATTCACTCATGTTTAACTTAATTTAAGGGAAAACAATTAATTAAAAGGGCGATGGGGACTTGTTTAGACCTATTGAACAGGGCAAGCTTATTCAAAGAGTGATTTTTGTATTGTATCTTTTTAAATTTTTAGTAAAAAATTAAAACTGGTTGTTAAATTTTATTTGTGATAAGAGCCCCAACAGGCTGTTTTTTATGGTTCCAGCAGTGTTTAATTTTTCTGAAACGTAAAAATTGGAAAAAACAAAGATTTCTTGGCGGGAGGGGGACCCGACGATCCGTTTTAGTTGAGGGACTCATGAAAAACATGGAGGAGATAGTTCTATTTCCCTCATGGAGGAACCTCATAATACCAAAAAAATATAAAAAACAACAACTTAAGAAACAATTTTTAAAAGTTCGGTGCAAAAAGGCATATGAAAGCGGCCAATGTTGATAAAAAAAAGAGTCATGGTTGACAAAACCATTTGTTGAAAAAAAACATGGTACAATATATGTGGACTTATGAAGATTGTCCCAAGCTTGATTTTTATGTGGGGGACCCCCTCCCACCATTAAAAGCTTGATCAACATAAATTATACAGTACTAGTTATGAAGGACATCCATTGAATAAACAGGCTTACACCAAAAAAAAACTGTAACCAATTTGGAAAACAACAAATTTATAATAATTATTGACAAATTGAAGGGAAAAATAAAAAAACCCAATCCCATGATTAAAAATTCAACCAAGGAGGGCGGAGGTACATTAGAAAACTGTAAAAAAAAATACAGCAAAAAGCCTCAAATTACAGAACAACTAAAAAAAGGGGAAAAAAAAAAAAAAAAAAAGATTTTGATTGAGTTTCACATATGAAAAAATATTTTAACATAGTTGTTAAGTTTGTACATTCGATATATTACATTTTTGTACCATTTAAAGGGAAAGTATGGGAAAACACTAGATACACCTTATTTGCAGCATCTCCTAGAATCTATTTAAAAAAAACAAAAAGAAAGTTGAGTGTACATTGGGCCAAGGAACAAAACTAAATCTACTTTAACAATCGAGGGAAAGTATAACCCACCAGTCTTTAATTACCACCACTTTGAAGGAAAAAAAATGTGGCCCAAACTTGTTCCTTCCATTTACCAAACACATTATAAAGTGTGGGCACTGTCCCTCCATTTTAACCACACCTTGAGAAAGTGGGCCCCAAATGTTTTCCGCATTACACAACATTAATAGGTTGTGGCATGTTTCTACATTACAACCAAACAGTAGAAGGGGTGGCGCCCAATGTCCTCCCATTTAACCACCACCCCACTTGAAAAGGAACGTTGTGGGCACTGATGGCTCCTCATACCACCCCCACCATTATAAAGTGTGGGCCCCCACTTGGTTTCCTTCCATTAACAACATTAATAAGTGTGGCCACTGGTTCCCTCCATTTTAACCAAAACCCACTGAAAGAAAAGTTGTGGCCCACTGTTTTCCTTCATTCCCACAACACTGAAAGGAAAGCGTGGGCAAATGTTTTCAGGTTTAAACCACTAGGAAAGGTGGTGGCAACTGTTCCTTTCCAGTCCACCACCCCACATGCAAAGAAGTTTGTGGCCCATGTTTTCTCATTACACAAGTTATAAAGTGTTGGGCCTGTTTTCCTCGCATTACACAACATATAGAGTTTTGTGGGCCCACTGTTCCTCCATTACCACCCACCACTTGAAAGGTGGCCCATGTTTCCCTTCCATTTTACACACAACTAGAAAAAGTTGTGGGCCCAACTGTTTCCTCCCATTTTAATCACACCAATTAGAAGTAGGACCCACTGTTCCTTTTATTACACCACACTGAAGAAAAAGTGTGGACCACTATATATAGATATATATATATTATCACACCACAATTTTTGGAATCCAGAAAAAATTTTTGTTTGATTTGTTTATGAAAAATAATGGGAGTTTTAAAAAAACATTTCTAAATCTAAAAATTTATTTGAAACAAGGCTCATACAAAAAAAAAAAAAAAAACCTTACTCCTTTCTTGTCTTTGCAATTGTCCCAATTTTTTTTTTGACAAACCAAAGCCCCGCCACACAGTTTCTGTGTAGGGCCATTTAGGGAAGCCAGCTGTCAAACAGTATATCCAATTAACCAATTTTTGTTTACACTACACAATTTTTAATTTGGCGAAAAACTTTTGCCGACTTTTTCCTCTTCTTTTCAGGCGATTCGTTTTGAACGGCCATTGTTTTTTTTGGCGTTTCATTCCTTTTCCAGTCGAGGTACCTTTAGTTCTTTCTGGGGGAGTGTCCCTTCCAAAAAAGAAATCTGCTGACAGAAACTGGTCCCTGTTGAAGGTTCTGAAGAGGAGTTGTTCCTTTGCCATCTTGGAATTCTGTTGGTCATGGTGAATTGACGTTTATTGGAATTTTGGGCCATGGGCATACTGGCGGAGTATCCTTGCTTTTTCAAAGTTTCCTGACAATTTAATTTGGCGCTTCTTTTGTTATAAAAAAAAACAACCCCTTTGATACCCAGAGGGTAGGTGCAATTTGCATAAGGGTTTGGAGGTTGGGTCTTGAGTTTAAAAAAAATGACTTCCAAAACAAATACTTTTCTGTTGGAAGGAAGTACAAAACCTTTTTCCAGTAAATTGTTGTGGACATATCTTACCTAGGAAGTTAAATCTTTACTGATTAAGATCAAAAAGGGCTGGGGGAGTTCCCTCTGAATATCCACTTTGTTTTTGATTTCTTGAATCAAAAAAAATTGCTTTTTGGTGAGCTTATGGTTTTCTTCACTGAAAAATTGCTTGAAAGGCAGGGCTTTCTAAATGATTGAAAGCATTTCCACCCATGGAACAAAAAAAAAAACTTTCTCAAAAAAACAAGATCCCTTGAAAATTAAACAAACTCCGGGTGCACAGAGACTTTTCATGTGCGTTTATTGAGGAATGGTCTTTTCAAAACGAATTGATGAAAAACACATCCCAACATCGTATGTTATTACAAAGAAAAAAAAACTTTTCACTAGTGGCCAAAACTGGTCTTGGGGAACAACTTCCGGGGAAAAAAGTTCGTAAAGTTGAATTAATTCCCCCCCTTGATTACATTAAAAAAACAGTTGACTGTGGGAGATGTTGGACCGTGTTTGATTTTGGAGAGTGGTTGGATCAGTCCAGCGTTTGTAAGGGGGGACACCAATGTTTCAAACAAGCTTCATTGGAAAAAAAAAAAATAAGGAATAGTTTTCATCTTGATATGGGTAAAAAACCCCTGCTTAATTTGTTCCTGATGAATCAAAAAAAACCATGTTCGGAAGAAGCCCAGCATTGTTTTTTCCAAAACAAAACAAAACTTTCATTTTCTACCTTAAAGAATCAGGTATGTGCATTGCCATTGTTGATTTTCCCTCATACGTTTGGCTGGGCTTCAAGGCTGACTCTGGTTCCTCTGGTCTGCTTGAAAGCTGCGATTGCGAATAATTCTGACCTTACTTGGAGACAATTACCACCACCATAACGCGGATTCCTCGGCTTTTGATTTGGAATGGGTCCACAAAAACACCATTATGGTTACGTGGATTTCTTGGTTTGTCTGGGACAAGGAAGGGGGTCAAACCTTTCTCATGAAAAGCCCCAAAGGGAACCTTGCCCTTACCTCCACGTTGGGCCAACTTGTAGGCAAAGATGTTGGGGCTTTGGGGCAATTCAGGAATGGTTATGGGCAGCGGTCTTTGGGAACAAAACAAACAGTATCCTTGGTGAAGTCAAAAAAAGGTATTCCCTGGCTTTGTTTTGATTGGTGGCGATTTGCCAATTTTTCCATTAAAAAAAGAAAAAGGGAGGGCCTCAGGCTTTATGAAACGAGGGCAACGTGAAGTTGGACGTTGAGGTCGAGGTCTTCCATTAAATGCAGGGGGAAAAATAAAACAAAACTAAGGAATTGGTTTGGTTGCAGGAAGTCTGGCGCAAAAAAAAAAAAAAACCCCTCTTTCAACAACAACATTGGAAAAAAACAAAACTTCAGGCCTCAAAATTTGGTCAAGTTCAATTTTATTTGATTTCCGTTTGGTGTATTAGCTTGGTGGGCTTTCCATTGCTTTTGAATCGGCCACGTGGTGTGAAGGAGAAAAGGCCCCTGGGGTTTCCAAAAAATGAAAGCCGGGCCAAAAAAAAGCTTATCTAAGAGATTTTCAATTTTTCCAGGTTTGAAGAATACCACGGTCAGATACAATGATTTTGTTTGAAAATTTGAAACAAGTCATTCATCAAAAAAAGTATTCTTCAATCTTTCATCTTTGTTTCTTGGATTTCAACCTTCACCATTCCGGGAAGAATTTTCCATCAAAACAAGTGGGAAAAAAAATCGGGGGTCGTCGGTTTCATTTTTTCTTCGGCCCCAAAAAATATGGTTCTGCCCAATTCCAGGGAACCACACCCTGTCTGGAAAAAATAAAAAAAAGGATAAAAAAAAAATTGGTGATAATTAATATTTAAATTTTACCCAAGTAAATGTTCTGGGACTCACCAAAGGTTTCTAAACAAGCTGGCACAAAACATTTCCATTTAAAAAATCTTTAAAAAACAAAAAAATTGGCATTTAAAATTCCTGTTTATGGGGAGAAAATGTATGATGAAAAGAAAAAATGACCGTGCCACCATTTGAAGTTAAACAGGGGTTATATGTTTTAAAAAAAAAACATTTTTCGATATATAAACCAAAAAAAAAAAAAAGGTGTTTTATGTTTTAACGTTTCATACAAAACTTTTAATAGTTCTGTATTTTCAGGCTTCCCAAAATCAAAAAAAAACCAAAAAAAAAAACTTTTCTTTAAAAACACAGACGAAACAGTCAAGAGGGAATCAGCTATCTAAGTTCTTCTTCTAGTTAAAACAAAACAACGGTGTTCTGGTAAGAAAAATTTACAGACAAAAAAATATAATGTTATATGTTAACACAGTGATATGGACAAAAAATTAACTTTTACAATATAATCTATACAATGAAAATCAAATATATCTGGGGGAAGTTAGGATTAACCCACAATTATATTACCCCGTTCTCGAATAATGTCATTTTGGAACGTTTAATTGTGTGTTAGATATTGTGTGAGGATCGTTAAGGTTGGTGTTTATGATTAAAAATTATCAAGTAAAACTAAAAAAAAGGACCACAAAAAACCAAAAAAACAGTCAAATGGTGTTACAGTTTGTAGTTTTATTATTTAAAGGGGCTTATTAAACTAAAATTGCTTCAATTCTTCTATTTTCAGGGAGTTCCAAGAATTGATAGAAGAGGGGCACGTTAATCGGCAAAAAGTTTGTCTGAAGGACCCATTATGATTGGAGAAACATACACGGATTCTTGGCTATTAAAAAAGGAAAAGAAACATGATGTTAACAGTTTCCACACTCGTTTTCTCAAAAATATGTCTTACACCCACAGGTGCTTTAACCCAGTTACAGGGAAAAAAAAAAAGGGGGACACAAAAAAAACATATTGAAATTTTCTTTGAAAAAAAACAAAAAAAACTAATTTTATTTATGGGGGACTACTTTCCATTCTTCTACAAAAAAAAAAAAAAACTTTTTCCCCAAAAAAGGGGGATAAGATTAGAAAAAAATAGAACCCAGGAAAAGGAAAAAATAGGAAAAAAACTTAAAAAAACCTTACACTTGAGTTTTATAATTGCACTAAAAAAAAAAACAGAAAACAAAAAAAAAATCAATGGTCAGATCCACAAAAACAACCTTCACATTTCAAATGAAAAAAAAAAAAAAAAAACCACTTGGTTATAAAGCATACTTTCAAATAAAAAGGGGGACGGAGTGGCAGATGGGGTCATTT
>NW_022980148.1:0-5528 GCF_902652985.1 Pecten maximus | reverse complement strand
AGGTGAACTTACACTCTACTTCTACACATGATCATCATATTTTGTGTCATTCTTTTTAACCTTCCTGTGATATTTTAAGATAACAAGAGGCCCATGGGGCCTGTATCGCTCACCTGGTTGGATTTGACCAAATGTCAAAATAATGTTCATGTTCAATGCCTTTTGTTTGTTAACCTCAAACAATGCTATTTATGGTTATAGTGTGGGGATCCCAACTGCTTTAAAAAAATAATGAAGTCCAGACTCTCTGAGTTTACAACATGCATTTATAACTTTATGACTAGTAGTGATTTAAAGGAATTACCTCTATTTCCCATATGGGGCCCCGGCCCTTTTGCCCCTCGGGGGTCAGAGTCACCATTTATGCAAAATCTGTTCCCCTTCCCCCAAGAATGTTTCTTACCACATTGGGTTCAAATCCATTCATAACTTCATGACTAGTAGCGATTTTAAGGAATAACCTCTATTTCACCATTAGGCCCCGCCCCTTTGGCCCCTTGGGGGTCAGAGTCACCATTTATGCAAAATCTATTCCCCATCCCCAAAGGATGTTTCTGACCAAATTGGGTTCAAATCCATTCATAACTTTATGACTAGTAGGGATTTAAAGGAATTGCCTCAATTTCCCCTATTGGGCCCCGCCCCTCAGGCCCCTTGGGGGTCAGAGTCACCATTTATGCAAAATCTGTTCCCCTTCCCCAAATGATGTTTTTGACCAAATTCGGTTCAAATCCTTTCATAACTTTATGACTAGTAGCGATTTAAAGATATTACCTCTGTTTCCCCATTAGGCCCCGCCCCTTTGGTCCTTTGGGGGTCAGAGTAACCATTTATGCAAAATCTGTTCCCCTTCACATAAGAATGTTTCTGACCAAATTGGGTTCAAATCCATTCATACCTTTATGACTAGTAGCGATTTGAAGGAATTACCTCTATTTCCCCTAATGGGCCCGCCCCTTTGGCCCCTTGGGGGTCAGAGTAACCATTTATGCAAAATCTGTTCCCCTTCCCCAAAGTATGTTTCTGACCAAATTGGGTTCAAATCCATTCATAACTTTATGACTAGTAGTGATTTAAAGGAATTGCCTCAATTTCCCTTATTGGGCCCCGCCCCTCAGGCCCCTTGGGGGTCAGAGTCACCATTTATGCAAAATTTGTTCCCCTTCCCCCAAGAATGTTTCTTACCAAATTGGGTTCAAATCCATTCATAACTTTATGACTAGTAGCGATTTAAAGGAATTACCTCTATTTCCCATATGGGGCCCCGCCTCTTTGGCCCCTCGGGGGTCAGAGTAACCATTTATGCAAAATCTGTTCCCCTTCCCCAAATGATGTTTCTGACCAAATTGGGTTCAAATCCATTCGTAACTTTATGACTAGTAGCGATTTGAAGGAATTACCTCTATTTCCCCTAATGGGCCCGCCCCTTTGGCCCCTTGGGGGTCAGAGTAACCATTTATGCAAAATCTGTTCCCCTTCCCCAAAGTATGTTTCTGACCAAATTGGGTTCAAATCCATTCATAACTTTATGACTAGTAGGTTTGAAGGAATGACCTCTATTTCCCCATTAGGCCCCGCCCCTTTGGCCCCTTGGGGGTCAGAGTCACCATTTATGCAAAATCGGTTCCCCTTCCCCAAAGGATGTTTCTGACCAAATTGGGTTCAAATCCATTCATACCTTTATGACTAGTAGCAATTTAAAGGAATTGCCTTAATTTCCCCTATTGGGCCCTGTCCCTCATGCCCCTTTGGGGTCAGAGTCACCATTTATGCAAAATATGATCCCTTTCCCCGAAGGATGTTTCTGACCAAATTGGGTTCAAATCCATTCATAACTTTATGACTAGTAGTGATTTAAAGGAATTACCTCTATTTCCCATATGGGGCCCCGGCCCTTTTGCCCCTCGGGGGTCAGAGTCACCATTTATGCAAAATCTGTTCCCCTTCCCCCAAGAATGTTTCTTACCACATTGGGTTCAAATCCATTTATAACTTTATGACAAGTAGCGATTTAAAGGAATTACCTCTATTTCCCATATGGGGCCCCGCCTCTTTGGCCCCTCGGGGGTCAGAGTCACCATTTATGCAAAATCTGTTCCCCTTCCCCAAATGATGTTTCTGACCAAATTGGGTTCAAATCCATTCATAACTTTATGACTAGTAGCGATTTGAAGGAATTACCTCTATTTCCCCTAATGGGCCCGCCCCTTTGGCCCCTTGGGGGTCAGAGTAACCATTTATGCAAAATCTGTTCCCCTTCCCCAAAGTATGTTTCTGACCAAATTGGGTTCAAATCCATTCATAACTGTATGACTAGTAGGTTTGAAGGAATTACCTCTATTTCCCCATTAGGCCCCGCCCCTTTGGCCCCTTGGGGGTCAGAGTCACCATTTATGCAAAATCTGTTCCCCTTCCCCAAAGGATGTTTCTGACCAAATTGGGTTCAAATCCATTCATACCTTTATGACTAGTAGCAATTTAAAGGAATTGCCTTAATTTCCCCTATTGGGCCCTGCCCCTCAGGCCCCTTTGGGGTCAGAGTCACCATTTATGCAAAATATGATCCCTTTCCCTGAAGGATGTTTCTGACCAAATTGGGCTCAAATCCATTCATAACTTTATGACTAGTAGCGATTTGAAGGAATTACCTCTATTTCCCCATTAGGCCCCGCCCCTTTGGCCCCTTGGGGGTCAGAGTAACCATTTATGCAAAATCTGTTGCCCATCCCCAAAGGATGTTTCTGACCAAATTGGGTTCAAATCCATTCATAACTTCATGACTAGTAGCGATTTCAAGGAATTGCCTCAATTTCCCCTATTGGGCCCCGCCCCTCAGGCCCCTTGGGGGTCAGAGTCACCATTTATGCAAAATCTGATCCCCTTCTGCCAAGGATGTTTCTGACCAAATTTGGTCAAAATCCAATAAGAACTTTTTGACTAGTAGCGATTTGAAGCAAATGTTGACGGACGGACGACGGACGACGGACGCTGCACCATGGCATAAGCTCACCGGACCTTCGGTCCAGGTGAGCTAAATACAGGTAACGTGTGTGTCACCTCTGGTACCCTCACTGAGGACACACCTCATTACATCGCTATCCTAAAGTCAGAACAAGCAAAAACACCCACCCAAACTATATGAGTAAACAATTCACACAAATGACGGAAATCTTACAAAGTAATTTATAGCATTTATGCTTACATTTTTTTTTAGATATTATTCCTTACCTTGAGTGCATACACCAACTGGTAGGCAATCAATTATGATAGCAGTATTGAGAACAATATCTGGGTCTATTCCATTCAATATTGACCAGTGTTCTGCCATTTCCAAAACATTCTTGAACCAGCATCAGTTTTCTTGTGTCAGATTGATCAGTGAGAAATCTACGAATGTGTAACATCAACTAATATTTAAAATAATACACTTTTACAGAAGCTAAGCCAGTGTTTTTTACCATGGCTTGACATATTGATCTTGTTGTTCCTTAACCCAAAAGGTGAAAAAAACTGGAACTCCAGGGCATGCAAAAGAGGGAGACTGGTATACCTTTTGAGGATCTCATCCCATTCGCAGCTGGGTTAATGCAGGGTTCCACGAGGATAACCCATTAAAAAGGAAAGTCGTTTTTTCAAGTTCTGTTAACTTTTCCATATGGAGTTCGATATAAAATACCAATATACTACTGACTTACCTTTCAATTGGGGGATGTACCATAACAGGGTCTCGCTTGTGGATCACGTGACGTCTCAATTAGGGCAGTTAATGCAGCCTGTCTCGTGGAAGCCTTTCCCGTTGATATTTTATTGTAAAACTTCACAATTGTCAAGAGAATGATTAAAAATATATGTTTCTACTTGTGCATTGTGAAAATATTGGAATGTTTAATTTTTGTGCTGCAATAATAATCACAGCTTTGTACGGACTAGTGCAAGGCTAATCAACTAGAACCTATAAATACCAAAATACGCCTTTGCACCACGTTGCACACGTACTTTTTATTTCAGATTAACACACTATTTATTATAACTGTTTATTTTTTTGTCAAGTACCGTTATAAAGGCCTCCACGAAAGGATTATTCATAGCAGTATTAATGCACCGCTGATAACTAATGAATATTCATGTGGAACTCTTCTGTTTGACTGGTACAAATGTTACAATGATGTTTATTTACTTGGTTACCATCGGTTACACGATGTACATCAACTTCAATAATGCAGATTTTTTGAATAAAAAATACAACACAACATATTTTCTGTGTATTTCTTTTTATTTTAAACATTCAAAATAAAAAAATATTAAAGAATCAATGTTTCGTTTTCCACAAACACTGCTAAAAAAAACAACAACAATGCCATCTGCAGGACATTAACTGAAACTAACGAAATCAACTGTGAACGCAAACAGAATTTCAAAATGAAACACATATAAATAACAATACAAATTAATTTTGTTGACACACTTGTCCCAATTTTTGTTCTATAGAAGACAAACAAACATCAATTATTTAAAATATACCAACAAAACAAGGCAGGGCAAAGGGAGATAACCCCTGCAGGGAAAAAAGTTCCAGGCAGCAACTCGTCCAAACTACCATCATGACGATAATTTTTCAACAAGATGAACCTGTGTAATTTTTCCAAGGTTTTCATCGCAAGATCTTCTAAAGATAATAATTATGTACAGAGGTTTGATAATTCTAATGAAAAATGTAGTCAAAATATAGCTGAAAAGTGTAAAGAGTCTACACCAATTTATGACAATGACATTAGCATACCAAAACGGCACGAGATTTACCAACATTTTGTAGCCAATTATCCGAAACTCCACATCACATATTCAAAATTTAGATCAGTTTTGCCAAGGATACAAACCGCTTTGTCAAAGGATGGAAATTGGATAAATTCTAACAAATCTGGTGAAAAAAACTCTTTTCTAAAACATTATTCTCTACAGGCTTTTTTTCAGCAAAATGTGTCATCAAGTAAAAATCATGTGTTGAGTGACTGTCGTGAGTGTATTGACAATGACCACACCTTTAATCAACTGCTTCAAAAAAACACAAAAACCAAAATAGACCTTTATAAGGCATGTGATACTATAAGTTCTTTCATAACAAATACTACCACCTCACCTAATAATCTTGATGTTAATCCAGTTGTTGCTGCCACACACATCATAAATGCCATCAAGCCAGCATTTGATAAACAATTTGAAACCTCATTTGATGTTGCAATTTCAAAAGTCGCCAACTTGAACGTTCAAATTAAACAAACAGAAAATGAAAAAAAACAACAAAAACAACAACATGTGAAAGAACAGTTAAAACAATCATGCACCATTGCCTATGGTGACAATGAAGACAATGTTATAAACTTTCTTGCCAGTGGGACTTCTTATTCACAATATGAAAGGACACGTCTGAGAACTTTTTATGAGAGACCAGAAAAATCTACAGAAAATGTGGAAAAACGTTTGAAAAAAGAGAATGACGGCATATGTAAACAACCCATGGGCTGTACCCC
>NW_022980147.1:0-1154 GCF_902652985.1 Pecten maximus | reverse complement strand
ATACAATTTTCAAAACCATGCCAATATAAATATATCTGTAAATCAAGCTTTGCTGTTAATTGAATCAAGGGCCTTCGCCGAAGACCCTGAGAAACGTCAGGGTCTGAGGGCATAAAATAACAAAGAGGCCCATTGGCCTTAATGGTCACCAGAGATTTGAAATATTTCAGTTAATTCAGTTATTTCAAACTGCCATCCCAAGCTGATAATGTTAACCAAGTTAGAATAAATTCCAATAGAAATCAAGCAAATGATAGGTCAAAGATGTGATTTCCATTTATAAACTATAGTAAAGTTATTTACCCCCTCCTCAGGGGCAAACATGAGACCCTAGGGTCACGAAATTCACAGTTTTTTAGTATGCACCTTCGGGCCCTTCCATCTATGAAGAGATTTCGTCTAAGGTGACCTAAAACGAATCAATTTCTGAAAATTCAAAGGATAAGTCAAAAAATTATCCATGGATACATTTTATATACCAATACATGAGTTTAGAATACAATGTGTTATGTAATAAAGATGTACATGAATTAGCTTTAATGATGTAGGTGTATTTTCGACTGACCACGATCAAGGACCTGTGCCTTGTGAATATGATCAGTCAGCTGTCCCTGTTTATGTAAGTGCAAGCCAAGCCCCACCAGAATTACCAGTGAACGTGGTAACCAATGAGGAGGAGGAGACATGTGGAAATAGAGGTATGTCAAACACCATCAGTCAGCGAGTTGATAACATTTTTAAGACTGTAGAGTTTTTAACAATGTCCATGTCACCTACACTAATGAGGTTTTCTGAAATCTTCTTCAAAAGCATCAACTATCCCTACAGGGTTCAGAGTGGATATTTGGCTACCAAGTTATGAAGTCTAGGCAATCTAGAATCAAAGGGCCAAAGGTCCTGAGCAACGTCAGGGTCTGAGGTCATGAAATAAGAGATTTAAAATTGGATTTTATAGTGAGTCAGCCATATTTGTATCAGAAGAAATGTCTTAATATGGTTATTCCTATTATATATATATTCGTCCTATAACGTTCTATTAACAGCTAAGGTCATTTAATGACGGCCTCCCGTGCGTGCGACATGCATGCGTGTGGTGGGTGCGTGTGTGTTTTGGTAGGCTGTGGTATGTTCGTGTTAAGTCTCCTTGTGATAGG
>NW_022980146.1:0-9226 GCF_902652985.1 Pecten maximus | reverse complement strand
AGTATAATAAATTAAGTCATCCTGGAAATTACAAATCAGAAAATGAGGCTGTACGTTCATGAACGCAAGCACAAATGTAGGTAACTCCTAAAATTGAAAATATACTTAAGTCACATTTAAAATGCCTCTTTCGCTTTTGGAATGATTATGATTGTCTTACTGTATTCAATGGATATGAATAGACTATACCTGGCTCGTGGACATTAATATTGATTTACTTATGTAATTGCCCACCCTTTGACCTTTTGTATGTGTACAGTATATAATCGGATGGCCAGTTATTTCCCTATAAGATCGTGTAATAGTTTGAAGTAGTATAGTCAAAAAGTTTAAGATTGCATGTGTCAACAGAACTGGCCTATTTACATGTATAAGATGACCAGCATATATCTCTTAACAGAGTCACTCCTGGACACTCTGTCCTGAACTATTCGTCCAGGACAGGCCAGTATAGTATGTATGATGCATGTATGATTTAATATAAGTACAGTAGATGTACAACGAAAAACATCACTTTACCAGATGGGATAATTCTCAACGGACGATGGGGTCCTTAGACATAGCCGCACTTTGACTTCTACACATAGTAAACGAACAAACTTGTATACTTCGTCACCTCAGAGTAGATAGATTATCTTGTAGACGGGATATTATCGTGTAGACAGAATGTTATCGTGTAGACGGAATATCTTGTAGACGGGAATATTATCGTGTAGACGGAATATTATCGTGTAGACGGAATATTATCGTATAGACGGAATATTATCGTGTAGACGGAATATTATCTTGTAAAAGGAAATATCTGTTAATGTGATTACTTTCTTGTATACATTACACCAAACTGTAAATTGCTGCTAACTGGTCATTGGTCAAACTCAAATTATATAACCGTTGTGATATAATTATATCAGCTTACATTACATTTACCAACCAGAGGAACATCGTTCATGATATGGTTTCAGTGGAATCTTTTGAAGATGAATTAATTCCATGCTAGTATATGTCCACGGAACGTGATATGGTTTATTATTTTTATTGTCCAATAGGATTTTAAATCCCCCTCCTGCTTGCAAAACCAAATTTATTGTTGATCATCTTGATGTGGTTTCAAATACCAAAAATAAAATGTCCAGGTTTCCGGAAATCTTCTCCCTCTGTATTGTTAAATACATATGGACCAACTTTTGCCGTTATCAGCCACGTTTAGGGAGTTAATTGTATACTCCCGCCGTGGACGATGACGTTTTGGTCTGAATTATTCTTAGGAAAAATATAGAACCTATCTGGTCACAGGAAAAGCACAATTAGACCAATAAACTACGTTTGATTAAAACCATTGTTTACTTTATCATCATATATTTTTTAGTGTTTAAACTGACCTGGGTATTTTTTGGGATTGTAGGTATCTTTTTGTCTCGTTTTTTTATCGTATTTGTAAAAGCACCTTGTGGATAGGATATCTGAAAATATGCGTCATCTACTGCAACCAAATTTGGCGAGAAAGTGTATTTATAGATAAGGACGAAACTGATAAAAATCTGGAGACAAACATGCATGAACTGTATTTCTAAAGAAATAAAATTAATTTCATTTCTTCTTTGTCAACAAAAACTGATTGTCTAACACAGTGTATTTTTGAAAAATATATGGCTGATCCTCCTACTTCAAACACAAAAGATATATGAAAAGAATAGTGTATTAAAATGATGTTTACTAATTTTTCAAACTTATGCTGAGTGCCTTTACAATATATTTACTCATGTTAGATGTTTGATATTCCTTGGTGAGCATCTCGGACAACTGCTAGGGCTGATCAAATACCTTAGTATCTTCATATGTGTTTCTGTTTTGGGAGGTGACAAAGGGTTTTCCTTAACTGTGTATATATTGAATTAAAGTACTTTGATATGGAGACCCTTTGTAGGGACTCCATTCCTGTGCTTTGTTACTGATAAAATGTGGTTGTTAACAAATGTAGTTGGACAGTAGACACACCATATAGATGTAGCACATTTCAAATATAGTAAATGTGAACATATTTCGAAAATTTTAAGATACAAAACATGTATAAATTGATGCGTGTAATATGTGAGACTTCATTGGTATATTGATGCTGTGTGGATAAAAATAATCAATTAACAATTTTGTATTATGATGTCCTTAATCTGTAAACATACTAACTTGAATTTTATAAGAAAAAGTCATCGTAACCGTCTTTTGTAAAAATTGCCAAAGGACAATGGAAATAAACATCTCTGAGCAATAAATGTTGAACCTGTTGGTTGTTTGGTTTGCTGCTAATGGAAATGGGTCAGGGTTAACTAAATCCATAGGGCTTCGCCCGTTGTCGTGTATTGTCCGCCATGCGTAATGTTTTACTACCAAAAAGCTACTATTTAACGCTAAAGTTTGGTCTGAAGCATCATCGCTGGAGGGCAATAATCATTTATATAATAGAGGCAGGTATTATCTCTTGAGAACTAGGTTATGGCCGAAATAAATCCCCCAAATAACCACAAACAATAACAAAAAAAAAAAAAACTTAGCTATCATTGTGTTTTAACATGCTTCTCTCTCCCTTAATGTTTTGTAGATTTCAACCAATTTCGGTCACAAAAATCATTTGAGCGGACAATCATTTCTTTACTATAAGATGCTAATTCGATCCTTGGGGACAGAGGGATGGGGTCTCCAAAATATAAAACTGAAATAAGGTCAATATTTCTTAAATAATTATGATAAGTTTGTCCCATAAGAGCAAAGGGGATAGTCTCAAATAGAGGACATAATCGCAAATAGAGCTTTCAGTGTTTTATTTGATGACTGTTGATCTAGTAGTTACTCACTGCTTACAAACAGTGCTATCATGAAAGTAGAGTTTAGTGTGATTCTGCTGAAAGTAGAAAAGTAAAGTTTATCATTCTTCCTGATGTTAGTCCTTGTGGTCAGTTTAGGCACATAGGTGTCTTGTTTACTTATCAACTGGAGACAATGTCCATGATGCTTTTCTGGACCGTAGGTCTCCTTTGTCCCGTTTTTGCCTGTTTAGTTTCGATGCTACTAAAAAATGTAAAGGACATTTGTACTTGGTGATCGAAAACTGTCGACATAGTAAGGAAAAAGGTCAAGGTTAATTTCATATTTTGTTTTTTCAGCTGAAGTAAAAACGATCAATTGCTCCCATCCTGGTTGTGACTATAAAACTATGTCTAAAGCAACACTGAAGATTCACCAGGACGCAAAGCATTCGGTAAGTTTTGTAATCTCGTCCTTAAAACGTTATGGGGTTAAATTATTTCATATATAGACACTATGCTTCCTAGCTGATTACTATTGTTTATTATTCATTGTAAATTCAGTGATCCTTGTTGGAACTAATAAGCCCAAAAATGTTTTACAGCAAAGGCTGTTCGCAACAAACCATCGAAATAATAGTTAGATTTTGTTTTCGAGGTAGAAGTATCATATCGCTTCTCTTGATTTTATTTTTACCGATAGTTATGTAACTTTATTTGTATATCAGTGAGGTAAGCACACTTTTCATGGACGTTAAGCGTCATTCTCTGTACTTGTAGCTTTAATGACTTCACTAATGGGAGTGAATTAAAAGCCATTAATGTTATTATTTAGGTTGTCCTGAAACCCGAAGAAGAAAATATGACAAAATAAAGATAGAAGATATTTTTGAAGATGAAACAGCTGACTGAACACCCCTGTTTGTGTTATTTAGTGACTTTGATCCAAAGAACAAATAGCATTATAGGTCACTGGTGAAATAAAACCTAATTCATAGCATAACTTTACTTCTACCACACGTTCTCATAAATGTAGCGTAAACCTCCCTGGTTTGTTCCATGACTGTTGAACCACAATTGAGATATATTTCTTGATATTTATCTCATCGGTGATTTTGTTTGAGCGCTTTTAATTATGAGTGTGCTGACTGTAATTTTTGTCTTTTACTTTCTACGACATGGTCTGGTCACGTGAATTCATCATTGGGCTGATTTGCTTCAAATTCTGTTGTGCTAGAATAAGAGTACGCCAAAGTAGGTTTACAGTCTATTTCTCAATTTCGTTTATTGTTTTTCAGAACTATAAGCCTTTCCAGTGTCACTTATGTGACTTTCGGTGTAAAGTGAAGGGTAACCTTGATAAACATCTGCGTGGTCGTCACAAAATTGAGGTGATGACCCTCACGAAACTTTGGGACAAAGTCATGGCAACTGGTCAAGGCTACAGTACCATTGTCCATCGTTTAACGTCTTTCAAACGCAAAGGGGCTATTGGCATGGCAAATGACGGTGATATTGAGAAAGAAATGGATCAAAACCTCAACGAAGAGACTGAAGTTCTGAAGGACATTGTTCAAGGTGGGCCAAATAGATTCGCTATATTAGATATTGTCGAGGGTAGTAACCACGTGACAACTGTAGAATGTGGTAACCACGTGACAACTGTAAGAGAACGTGGAAACCAAATGAAAGCTGGAGGAGAATGCGGTAACTACGTGACAAATATAGGAGAAGGCAGTAACCACGTGACAAATATAGAAGGTAGTAACAACGTTAACGTGACAGCTGTAGATTTGGTAACCACATGACAATGTTAGGCTCATTCCATAAATACTTAACAATTATACCTTATAGTAACTAAACTACGATTTATGATTGAATTCAGTTAAAACATGTTTATCAACATTTTATCAAATACATTTGTGTATTGTAAGACAACAATGATTATTTATCATATACATGAAGACGAGGAGCGTGACTCAACTCTTACATAAAGACATTACACAAACCTTTTCCTGAGATCGAAAAAGAACAAAAAAAAAACCAAACAAACAAAAAATAAGACATTAAACAAACATTCGACATCTTAGTAAGTGGATTATTAATGGAAGCAAATTACCCTCCAAAACGTTTACAGGAGATATACAAATACATGTAAATGTCGTTTGACATTTCCGATTTCGTTGTTACCGTTTCCGAGGTATATCTTCAGTTACAAATAACTTCATGAAACTTAAGAGCACCCTAAATGCATAATAGTTGTGTAATGTGCTTAAACAAGTTTCCCATTTCTATACCACATTTCAAAAAACGCTTACCACAAACTTGATGATAATTACATTAACTATATAATGCCACGCATAAGTCCCAATACACTATATAGAAACTGTTTTACAATTCAGTTAATATCATTGAAATATTTTCTACTGCATGTTTTGTTTAATAAATTTTGGAATATTTTGGAAAGTCGGTCCCTCCCTTGACCTGTTTCGGGTTCCTTAGGTTAGTATTGGGTAAAAAAATATATATTGATATGTTATTGCATAATCTATCATACATTTCAAGGGATTCACTTCAAAGATAATTCCCATCATCAGTGTCAACGGCCATTTTAAACTTTGATCATCCGATATTTGTTTCGGTTATTTTTCAGGAACGAGTGAAGGAATTCTCCTTGACACTAAACTAAAAAAGTATTCATTGAGTTATAATTATTTTTTCTTTGTTTTCATGGTAAATACTCAAATGTGATTGGTCGAAAAATTCTTTTCATTCTTCTATGAAAGAAATTCCAAGAATGGCGCGAAAAATGTGACGTCACAATACGACAATTGACGTTGCGTATTAATTTGAGAAAAAGAATCCCATTTAAAACCAGTAAAATTGTACATAAAACATGTTTTAAATTAAGAAATAATTTTCAAAAATTATTTATAAGCGTTGATGTCAATTTGTTTTAGTTTCATCGGGGTACGCGGATTCATACAGTTTGCAAACAAAATGTGTTTCATACCCCGATGAAACTAAAACCAAATGACATCAATGCTTAAATATTTAGCTACATACTTGAGCTCTTCATTTGCAGTAAATCATACCGTTCAGAATATGCGATCATTTGAAAACACACGGCAATGTTTTCTAAGTATCAAAACGTGAACCATTTCGTACACCTCTGGTGGGTAACACTAAGTTTGCTATACTTCAGGCTCTGGGAACTTTCGAATTTTTCAAACAAACTTCATTTGTTTCCCCTTCGGTTCATTAAAAAAATGGTTCTTGTTAGAGAATCTTTGATAAGGATCTGTATCTTTTGATTTTTGTAAAAATCATATAACTATGAATACATTCATTATAAAAATAACCAAAAACCAGTATGAAGTAAGTACAACTTTATTTACTTTCTTGTCGAGTTGGCATGTAGACTTTTACCTACAACATCAAAAGAAAAGATTTAATAATATTAAAAGTATTAAGTATTAATCAACAATTATATTAAGCGGCGGTAACTTATCTTCAGCTGATGGTATATAATGTGATCAAATTAGGGATATCAGGTCTGGCACTGCTATGACCAGTACTTGCGGATCTGTATTCTATTTTTTTGTGGCTTGCGGTGGTGTTGAGTATGTACCTTAGATGTGGTGTTGGGTATGTACCCTAGTTGTGGAGGTGTTGAGTATGTACCTAAGTTGAGGTGGTGTTGAGTATGTATCTAGTTGTGGTGGTGTTGAGTATGTACCTTAGTTGTGGTGGTGTTGAGTATGTACCCTAGTTGTGGTGGTGTTAAGTGTGTACCCTAGTTGTGGTATTGAGTATGTACCCTAGTTGTGGTGATGTAGAGTATGTATCCTAGTTGTGGTGGTGTTGAGTATGTACCTTAGTTGTGGTGGTGTTAAGTATGTACCTTAGTTGTGGTGTTGAGTATGTACCCTAGGTGTGGTGGTGTTAAGTATGTACCTTAGTTGTGGTGGTGTTGAGTATGTACCTTAGTTGTGGTGGTGTTGAGTATGTACCTTAGTTGTGGAGGTGTTGAGTATGTAACTTAGTTGTGGTGGTGTTGAGTATGTACCTTAGTTGTGGTGTTGAGTATGTACCCTAGTTGTGGTGTTGAATATGTACCCTAGTTGTGTTGAGTATGTAACTTAGTTGTAGTGGTGAGTATGTACTTTAGTTGTGGTGGTGTTGAGTATGTACCTTAGTTGTGGTGGTGTTGAGTATGTACCTTAGTTGTGGTGTTGAGTATGTACCCTAGGTGTAGTGGTGTTAAGTATGTACCTTAGTTGTAGTGGTGTTGAGTATGTACCTTAGTTGTGGTGGTGTTGAGTATGTACCTTAGTTGTGGAGGTGTTGAGTATGTACCTTAGTTGTGGTGGTGTTGAGTATGTACCCTAGTTGTAGTGTTGAGTATGTACCCTAGTTGCGGTTGTGAGTATGTACCTTGGTTGTGGAGGTGTTGAATATGTACCTTGGTTGTGGTGGTGTTGAGCATGTACCTTAGTTGTAGTGTTAAGTATGTACCTTAGTTGTGGAAGTTTTGAGTATGTACCTTAGTTGTAGTGGTAAGCATGTACCCTATTTGTGGTGTTGAGTATGTACCTTAGTTGTGGTGTGTTAAGTATGTACCTTAGTTGTGGTGTTGAGAATGTTCCCTAGTTGCGTTGGTGAGTATGTACCTTAGTTGTGGTGGTGTTGAGTATGTACCTTAGTTGTAGTGGTAAGCATGTACCCTAGTTGTGGTGGTGAGTTTGTACCTTAGTTGTGGTGGTGTTTAGTATGTACCTTAGTTGTGGTGGTGCTCAATATGTACCTTGGTTGTGATGGTGTTGAGAATTTACCCTAGTTGTGGTGGTGAGTATGTACCTTAGTTGTGGTGGTGGTGAGTATGTACCTTAGTTGTGGTGTTGAGTAAGTACCCTAGTTGTGGTGGTGCTGAATATGTACCCTAGTTGTGGTGGTGTTGAGAATGTACCCTAGTTGCGGTTGTGAGTATGTACCTTAGTTGTGGTGGTGTTGAGTATGTACCTTAGTTGTGGTGTTGAGTATGTACCCTAGTTGTTGTGGTGTTGTCCTGCGGCGGCTGGTTGGTGTCCCCCAGGAGGATGATGGTTGCCATGGTTGTGGCCTTGCCCCTCACACCTACAATAGCTGTCCACACAGTGTACCGGTGTGTTAGGACCGTGTTGGTTACAGCTTATCCTATCAGCGGTGCAGTCGCCGACGGCGGTACAGGCTGTACGTAGAATTATAGTAGTAAATAAAGATAGAATCTTATAGTAGGAAGATAATGGCCAAACCGACAAGTTGACAGTGTGTTGACTGTAACCATCTTTAGCAATGGGAACGAAACTTTATCTTAATTAGAATTTATATCGAAACATATCTTTACAAACAAGAGATCCAAGAGGGATCTTGGCGCCCACCATTGAATGATATTGATAGGTTCCATGTCAGATTGATTTTTCCTCTTTTTTTACCATTCCTCTTACTCTCTGTAAATTGATAAACATTCCTCAAGTGCTTTTTAAACAAGGGAAACTTATAAATGAAATTTGAGATTTAGTGATAATGGCTGTCTGTCGACAATGTTTTCAGATTGGTCCAAAAATGCATCACAACGGACTAAGGGGAACCTACATATGAAAATTGAGAAAGATCCCTTCAATACGTTCTGTAAAACAGCAATAATAAACTTCAGTTGTTAAAAAATCAAAGATGACTGTCTGTCGGCCATGTTGTGCTCCGATTGGTTCCAAAATGCAATATGCATAACTAGGCACCATGGGAAACCTACATATGAAATTTGAGAAAGATCCCTTCAGTACTTTCTCAGAAATAGAGATAACAATTTTCAATTGTCAAAATCCAAGATGGCTGTCTGTGGTCCATATTGTTTTCCGATCGGTCCCAAAATGCAATATGCATAAGTACAGATCAAGGGGAACCTACATATGAAATTTGAGAAAGATCTTCTCAGTACTTTCTCAGAAATAGCGATAACAAACTTCATTTGTCAAAATCCAAGATGGCTGCCTGTCGGCCATATAGTTTTTCGATTAGTTGTAAAATGCAATATGCATAACTAGGGACCAAGCGCAACCTACGTATGAAATTTTAGAAAGATCCCTTCAGTACTTTCTCAGAAATAGCGATAACAAACTTCAATTGTCAAAATCTAAGGTGGCTGCCTTTCGGCCATGTCGTTTTTCTGATCGGTCCCAAAATGCAATATGCATCTCTAGGTACCAAGGGAAACCTACATATGAAAATTGAGACAGATCCCTCCAGTACTTTCTCAGAAATAGCGGAAACAAGGATTATAAACGGACGGACGGAAGGACGGACGGACCACGGACGTAAGGCGATATGAATAGCCCACCATCTGATGATGGTCGGCTAAAAAATAACAAAAAGACAAACATTTGCCGCAAGGC
>NW_022980145.1:0-28764 GCF_902652985.1 Pecten maximus | reverse complement strand
AGACAGTTTTTTCCACGAAATGCCATGTGTGATAGAACAATATTGACATGGAAATTTCCACGAACTGCCATGTAATTTCATGGATTTTCACGAACTGCCATGGAATTCAACAAACTGCCATTTAATTCCACGAACTGCAATCAAATTCCACCAAATGCCACGGAAACCCATATGCAATCACAGGGTTCAAAATTCTACTGAAAAAAAACCCCACAAAAATATAAATATCTTCAATTTGTATTATCTCGGGCTTTTATTTTCCTGGAAGGCTTCAGACGGTCCCTCAAAACTATATTTATCTGCTCCTTCCCAGCACCAAAATCATTTTGCATGATCTCTGAAAAGTCTCCAGCTTGTGCAGATCAGCCAATGCTGGTCTTGCCTGCTTTCCAGCTGTCCCTCTTCCGGTCAAGCTTCTTCCTTCCATCTCCTGTTTTGTAAACAGGAGACAGAACAATTTTGCCGACGCTTTCTTGTGTTCTCGCATGCCTCCGGCAATTTCAGCCAGCTGTTTCTAAGAACTAAAAAACAAAAAAACACAAAATGTTTATTTGAATTCTGATCATGCTCTATCCACCAAAAACAATATTGGAATCCATTACTAACAAAAAAGAAATTACAAATGTACATCATTTTATCAATTTCACTGATGCATATAATTTATATAAATTGAACCTTTTAAGAAAAATGTGCTACCCATTCTGTTAATATTGTGCTTCTTCACTCAATCAATTATGAATCATAACATTTTCTGATTTCCTATCAATGTAGTTTTTACCTTGGTGTACCCGCAATGTGTGGGTTCTTCTTGCAAATTTTCTTTAGGTGCAGGTGTGCAATCCAGTTTCTGCGTAAAATATTTAAGCAATGCATTTAATATGTGTATGTACTTTAGCATTGAACTAATATTCAAGATTACAGGGCAAATTGGAATGGTTAAATGATGCCACTTTCTTCTTCTTGTTTGTTTTCAAATGTATTAGATATATACTAGAACTGTAAACCCAATGCTGCCTATCAATAATACCCTTTTCCCTGTAAGAATTTGCAAACAAATTAGTAGAAAATTAATTGCTACTTCCGTATAAACAGATTATGTACATAAATTACTCAAGAGGTAACACGGTTGGAGCATTTGTTTAACCGGATTTAACTGTATGTACGAATAAACACTTATTTTATTTTGAACTTGAATTGCAAATGGCGGTCGTGAATGATATCACACAAATACGGCATATAAGGAGGTATTTAAAACATCAAAAATGCTCTTATAGGACAATATAAGGTATTCTTGAAGTGGCAGGAAGACTGCTTTTATGAAAAAATGTTCAACCGTTGAGTTTAGGGTAAAATATGCCTATTTCTGAAAAGGCCTACAAACTCACCAGTTTAACAATTTGACTTTAAAATGTTCTTCTTACTATGATGAGATGTCTTAAAAGTACGATATAGGAGTATTGTTATTAACTGAAATGTCTCCCTTGAAGCCATATTTGTGTAATATTATTCACAGCCGCCATTTGCATTTCAAGGTCAAAACAAAATAAGTGTTTATTCGTAAATACAGTCAAATGCTCCTACCGTGTCCTATAGACACTTGTGAACATAACAGATTGGCTATTTTTCAGGTTTGCTCATTTGTGTGACTTAGAATTATTCCATGCTAAATCTTGCCACAAAGTTACTCTATAGAAGAAACTTGTAGTATCTATAGCAAATTATTGGTGATTGTAAGAAGCTTCATGTCCAAACAAACATTTTGGTATATTACATGACATTTTTTGTGCAAATCTTGAGGTATTTATTGGTTTTTGAAATTCAACATTATTCTGCTATATAGATGACCCTTAAAATGTCTCTTCATTAATTAATCACAATTTCAAATTCTATTTATCACTTTCAAAATTTAAAAAGAAAGTATCTTGAACAATAAGAAGGTAAAACTTAAGATGCCTACAGTCACTAATCAAATAATATTGAATTTAACTAAAACAAACTTCAGTAAATATATATATTCCTGCCAAATTATGTTTGCTTAAATTATATATATATATATATTAGGAATTTAACGATAAAACTACCAGTCTACCAGTCTGATTGTTCACTTAAAAAACTGCATGACCATAGTTGTTTGGCATTCGGACAACAAATTAATAATCCATTGCACTTGACCTGAAGTATACAAGGACTTCACGAAGCTGTTCAACATTCACAACTGTCAAGGTTTTTGTTCTTCTTACAGGAATGAAATGGCTTGCTACTCTGATTTGAAGCCGGGATGGTGGAATCTTCTCCATTTCTTCAATGATACAGAAATTCGCATCATCACATAAAACGAAATACTTCACTGGTCCAATTTCATGGTGGCTATACAGAACTACACTTGATATCCTCTTTTTCATACGACTGTAGTTTTCTGAATAAAACCGTCTTCCATTCACGACTATTCTGTCCAATTTTTTCAAATTGATGATTTGGTTTGGTTTATTTTGTATAACGTCCTATTAACATCTAAGGTCATTTAAGGACGTTCGACATGTATGCGTATGGTGAGTACGTATGTGTGTTTTGGGAGGCTTCAGTATGTCTCCTTGTGATAGGCCGGAATTTTTGGCGATTTAAAGTGAAGCATACTGCCGAAGACACCCAGCAGCACACCCCACCCGGTCACATCCTGACAACGGGCGAACCAGTCGTCCCACTCCAAATATCTGCCCTGCAGGTATGGCGTAAGAATTGTACCTGCTGCCCCCAATGCCTCACTTTTGGCCTTTAGTTGAGCGTTCGCCCTTGTGAGGAAGGCTTTGGGTTCTGTCCCCTGGCCGAGACATACCAGAGTCTTTAAAAATGGTAGTTGCTGCTCCTGCTTAGCGCTCAGCAAATTAGGAGTGGGACGACTGGTTCGCCCGTTGTCAGTATAATGTGACCGGGTGGGGTGTGCTGCTGGGTGTCTTCGGCAGTATGTTTCAGTGAGGTAGCACTCTAAATCGGCAAAAGATCCGGCCTATCACAAGGAGACTTAACACAAACATACCGCAGCCTCCCAAAACACACATACGCACTCATCAGACGCATACATGTCGCACGCACGGGAGGCCGTCCTTAAATGACCTAAGCTGTTAATAGGACGTTAAATGAAATAAACCAAACCAAACTAGTCGCCACGTCACAGCACGTGCAGATTTCATGCACACTCGGTTCACAGAGACATGTCACAAACAGTTGTCATCTGAGTCAGTTATTGGAAGGATTCGTCAGTATTTCTTCGGTGGCAAAGTTATATGAGAGGATGGAGATTCCGACGATATTTGAAAGGAAATGTTAAATATGCCGCCAGTAAGACCGTATTTGCTGGAAATATCCCATGGAGTATTTAGACAGTTTTTTCCACGAAATGCCATGTGTGATAGAACAATATTGACATGGAAATTTCCACGAACTGCCATGTAATTTCATGGATTTTCACGAACTGCCATGGAATTCAACAAACTGCCATTTAATTCCACGAACTGCAATCAAATTCCACCAAATGCCACGGAAACCCATATGCAATCACAGGGTTCAAAATTCTACTGAAAAAAAACCCCACAAAAATATAAATATCTTCAATTTGTATTATCTCGGGCTTTTATTTTCCTGGAAGGCTTCAGACGGTCCCTCAAAACTATATTTATCTGCTCCTTCCCAGCACCAAAATCATTTTGCATGATCTCTGAAAAGTCTCCAGCTTGTGCAGATCAGCCAATGCTGGTCTTGCCTGCTTTCCAGCTGTCCCTCTTCCGGTCAAGCTTCTTCCTTCCATCTCCTGAGACAGAACAATTTTGCCGACGCTTTCTTGTGTTCTCGCATGCCTCCGGCAATTTCAGCCAGCTGTTTCTAAGAACTAAAAAACAAAAAAAACACAAAATGTTTATTTGAATTCTGATCATGCTCTATCCACCAAAAACAATATTGGAATCCATTACTAACAAAAAAGAAATTACAAATGTACATCATTTTATCAATTTCACTGATGCATATAATTTATATAAATTGAACCTTTTAAGAAAAATGTGCTACCCATTCTGTTAATATTGTGCTTCTTCACTCAATCAATTATGAATCATAACATTTTCTGATTTCCCATAAATGTAGTTTTTACCTTGGTGTACCCGCAATGTGTGACTTCTTGCAAATTTTCTTTAGGTGCAGGTGTGCAATCCAGTTTCTGCGTAAAATATTTAAGCAATGCATTTAATATGTGTATGTTCTTTAGCATTGAACTAATATTCAAGATTACAGGGCAAATTGGAATGGTTAAATGATGCCACTTTCTTCTTCTTGTTTGTTTTCAAATGTATTAGATATATACTAGAACTGTAAACCCAATGCTGCCTATCAATAATACCCTTTTCCCTGTAAGAATTTGCAAACAAATTAGTAGAAAATTAATTGCTACTACCGTATAAACAGATTATGCACATAAATTACTCAAGAGGTAACACGGTTGGAGCATTTGTTTAACCGGATTTAACTGTATGTACGAATAAACACTTATTTTATTTTGAACTTGAATTGCAAATGGCGGTCGTGAATGATATCACACAAATACGGCATATAAGGAGGTATTTAAAACATCAAAAATGCTCTTATAGGACAATATAAGGTATTCTTGAAGTGGCAGGAAGACTGCTTTTATGAAAAAATGTTCAACCGTTGAGTTTAGGGTAAAATATGCCTATTTCTGAAAAGGCCTACAAACTCACCAGTTTAACAATTTGACTTTAAAATGTTCTTCTTACTATGATGAGATGTCTTAAAAGTACGATATAGGAGTATTGTTATTAACTGAAATGTCTCCCTTGAAGCCATATTTGTGTAATATTATTCACAGCCGCCATTTGCATTTCAAGGTCAAAACAAAATAAGTGTTTATTCGTACATACAGTCAAATGCTCCTACCGTGTCCTATAGACACTTGTGAACATAACAGATTGGCTATTTTTCAGGTTTGCTCATTTGTGTGACTTAGAATTATTCCATGCTAAATCTTGCCACAAAGTTACTCTATAGAAGAAACTTGTAGTATCTATAGCAAATTATTGGTGATTGTAAGAAGCTTCATGTCCAAACAAACATTTTGGTATATTACATGACATTTTTTGTGCAAATCTTGAGGTATTTATTCGTTTTTGAAATTCAACATTATTCTGCTATATAGATGACCCTTAAAATGTCTCTTCATTAATTAATCACAATTTCAAATTCTATTTATCACTTTCAAAATTTAAAAAGAAAGTATCTTGAACAATAAGAAGGTAAAACTTAAGATGCCTACAGTCACTAATCAAATAATATTGAATTTAACTAAAACAAACTTCAGTAAATATATATATTCCTGCCAAATTATGTTTGCTTAAATTATATATATATATATTAGGAATTTAACGATAAAACTACCAGTCTACCAGTCTGATTGTTCACTTAAAAAACTGCATGACCATAGTTGTTTGGCATTCGGACAACAAATTAACAATCCATTGCACTTGAGCTGAGGTATACAAGGACTTCACGAAGCTGTTCAACGTTCACAACTGTCAAGGTTTTTGTTCTTCTTACAGGAATGAAATGGCTTGCTACTCTGATTTGAAGCCGGGATGGTGGAATCTTCTCCATTTCTTCAATGATACAGAAATTCGCATCATCACATAAAACGAAATACTTCACTGGTCCAATTTCATGGTGGCTATACAGAACTACACTTGATATCCTCTTTTTCATACGACTGTAGTTTTCTGAATAAAACCGTCTTCCATTCACGACTATTCTGTCCAATTTTTTCAAATTGATGATTTGGTTTGGTTTATTTTGTATAACGTCCTATTAACATCTAAGGTCATTTAAGGACGTTCGACATGTATGCGTATGGTGAGTACGTATGTGTGTTTTGGGAGGCTTCAGTATGTCTCCTTGTGATAGGCCGGAATTTTTGCCGATTTAAAGTGAAGCATACTGCCGAAGACACCCAGCAGCACACCCCACCCGGTCACATCCTGACAACGGGCGAACCAGTCGTCCCACTCCAAATATCTGCCCTGCAGGTAGGGCGTAAGAATTGTACCTGCTGCCCCCAATGCCTCACTTTTGGCCTTTAGTTGAGCGTTCGCCCCTGTGAGGAAGGCTTTGGGTTCTGTCCCCTGGCCGAGACATACCAGAGTCTTTAAAAATGGTAGTTGCTGCTCCTGCTTAGCGCTCAGCAAATTAGGAGTGGGACGACTGGTTCGCCCGTTGTCAGTATAATGTGACCGGGTGGGGATGTGCTGCTGGGTGTCTTCGGCAGTATGCTTCAGTGAGGTAGCACTCTAAATCGGCAAAAGATCCGGCCTATCACAAGGAGACTTAACATAAACATACCGCAGCCTCCCAAAACACACATACGCACTCATCACACGCATACATGTCGCACGCACGGGAGGCCGTCCTTAAATGACCTTAGCTGTTAATAGGACGTTAAACAAAATAAACCAAACCAACTCCAAATATGCCGAGCGCTAAGCAGGAGTAGCAACTACCATTTTTAAAGACTCTGGTATGTCTCGGCTAGGGGAGAGAACCCAAAACCTTCCTCACAGCGGCGAACGCTCAACTAAAAGGCCAAAAGTGAGGCATTGTCAAGGGATTTGTTTGTTTGTTTTACGGCCGATCGACAACTAGGGTCATTTAGGGCCAAACAATATACTATCGTTTTTAGCTCACCTGGACCGAAGGTCCGGTGAGCTTATGCCATCCTGCCCTGCAGGTAGGGCGTAAAAATTGTACCTGCTGCCCCCATTGCATGATCGTAAGAGGCGACTCAACCGGTCACATTACACTGACAACGGGCGAACAAGTCGTCCAACTCCAAATACGCTGAGCGCTACGCAAGAGTAGCAATTACCATTTCTAAAGACTTGTATGTCTCGGCTAGGGGACAGAACACAAAGACTTCCACACAGTGGCGAACGCTCAACTAAAGGCTAAAAGTGAGACATTAGGAAGTACTTACACAGTCTATATGATTATTATAATATAAATCAAAGTATGGCAAAGATTACTTATCTATATGTGTTTTTACCTTTAATGAATAAGTATTCAAATTTGCTCAAAAACCTGACACAACTCCGCTTAGTAAATTTATAGTTTCAGAAGTATTAACTATAAAACAAATTCAATTGAATAAATACAGCTGAAAAACTAAAACTGTCGTCCAGTGGTCACCTCTGTTTTATTTAAAGCCATAACGTCATAAATCATGCACAAAGAGAATGGTTATTTCAAATTTCAATTTCAGATACAGGTAAGAATCAAAACTTAATGACTACGTATACCCTTCCCACAAAAGTTGGTTGTGTTATTTAACATCTTAATAAGCAAATTCAGTTAAAAATGGATGTTATCAATATCAAATATAATCCATTGGAAAAAACTACTAAGAAAGATGGTTTACCCTTCATTATGAATTATAACCACACAAGAAAACCTGATGCACACAATACATCTATAAGCTTAAAAACAAAACTTACCAAACAACAAATCTGATGTGCGCCTTGCAATCCACTATGTCCAGTTTTGCTAGACCATAGTTGCTTGGTTCCAGAAAAGGAATATTTTCTGGCAGCCCAGAAATGTCCAGGCATATCTTTCCTGTTTTTAGCTCACCTGGACCGAAGGTCCGGTGAGCTTATGCCATGGTGCGGCGTCCGTCGTCCGGTGTCCGTCGTCCGTCGTCCGTCCGTCAACATTTGCTTCAAATCGCTACTAGTCAAAAAGTTCTTATTGGATTTTGACCAAATTTGGTCAGAAACATCCTTGGCAGAAGGGGATCAGATTTTGCATAAATGGTGACTCTGACCCCCAAGGGGCCTGAGGGGCGGGGTCCAATAGGGGAAATTGAGGCAATTCCTTTAAATCGCTACTAGTCATAAAGTTATGAATGGATTTGAACCCAATTTGGTCCGAAACATCCTTTGGGGAAGGGGAACAGATTTTGCATAAATGGTTACTCTGACCCCCAAGGGTCCAAAGGGGCGGGGCCTATTGGGGAAATAAGAGGTAATTCCTTCAAATCGCTACTAGTCATAAAGTTATGAATGGATTTGAACCCAATTTGGTCAGAAACATCCTTCAGGGAAGGGGATCAGATTTTGCATAAATGGTGACTCTGACCCCCAAGGGGCCAAAGGGGCGGGGCCTAATGGGGAAATAGAGGCAATTCCTTTAAATCGCTACTAGTCATAAAGTTATGAATGGATTTGAACCCAATATGGTCAGAAACATCCTTTGGGGAAGGGGAACAGATTTTGCATAAATGGTGACTCTGACCCCCCAAGGGGCCAAAGGGGCGGGGCCTAATGGGGAAATAGAGGTAATTCCTTCAAATCGCTACTAGTCATAAAGTTATGAATGGATTTGAACCCAATATGGTCAGAAACATCCTTTGGGGAAGGGGAACAGATTTTGCATAAATGGTGACTCTGACCCCCGAGGGGCCAAAGGGGCGGGGCCCCATATGGGAAATAGAGGTTTTTCCTTTAAATCGCTACTAGTCATAAATTTATGAATGGATTTGAACCCAATTGAGTAAGAAACATTCTTTGGGGAAGGGGAACAGATTTTGCATAAATGGTGACTCTGACCCCAAAGGGGCCAAAGGGGCGGGGCCTAATGGGGAAATAGAGGTAATTCCTTAAAATCGCTACTAGTTATAAAAGTTATGAATGGATTTGAAACCCAATTTGGTAAGAAACATTCTTGGGGGAAGGGGAACAGATTTTGCATAAATGGTGACTCTGACCCCCGAGGGGCCAAAGGGGCGGGGCCCCATATGGGAAATAGAGGTAATTCCTTTAAATCACTACTAGTCATAAAGTTATAAATGCATGTTGTAAACTCAGAGAGTCTGGACTTCATTATTTCTTTAAAGCAGTTGGGATCCCCACGCTATAACCATAAATAGCATTGTTTGAGGTTAACAAACAAAAGGAATTGAACATGAACATTATTTTGACATTTGGTCAAATCCAACCAGGTGAGCGATACAGGCCTATGGGCCTCTTGTTATAGCATTATACTGAGGAGTTCCCACCTTTCCGTAGCTTTGTCTGAATGAAATAAGATAAGTGTAAAGCAGAGGCACATAATAAGCAATACAAATATGATCCTCTACCTTAATATTGAGAAAAATATGAGGAAAACTCTTTAAGCTACATTCAGTTGTCAATATAATGTGACGGAAGGGGTGTGCTGCTGCCTGTCTTCGGCAGTTTTGCTTTAGTGAGGTAGCACTATCAATCGGCAAAAGTTCACAAGAGACTTTACACGAACATACCGCAGCCTCCCAAAACACATACGCACTCACCACACGCATGCATGTCGCACGCACGGGAGGCCGTCCTTAAATGACCTTAGCTGTTAATAGGACGTTACACAAAATAAACTAAACCAAACCAAACATTTAAGGACGGCCTCCCGTGCGTGCGAAATGTATGCGTGTGGTGAGTGCGTATGTGTGTTATGGGAGGCTGTGGTATGTTCGTGTTAAGTCTCCTTGTGATAGGCCGGAACTTTTGCCGATTTAAAGTGCTATCTCACTAAAGCATACTGCCGAAGACACCCAGCAGCACACCCCACCCGGTCACATTATACTGACAACGGGCCAACCAGTCGTCCCACTCCAAATATGCTGAGCGCTAAGCAGGAGTAGCAACTACCATTTTAAAGCCTCTGGTATGTCTCGGCTAGGGGACAGAACCCCAAAACCTTCCTCACAGCGGCGAACGCTCAACTAAAGGCCACAAGTGAGGCATTGTCAAGGAAGAAGAAAGTTGTTAAGAGAAAAGATAAGATCCCAAGTTAGTCGCCTCTTACGATCATGCAACTGGGGGCAGCAGGTACAATTCTTACGCCCATACCTGCAGTAGGAACATATAATGTTTTGTAACAATTTGTTTAGCATTGGGTATTGTGTAGTTTTATGATCCTGTGGTACGGAACAAATCATAATATTACTCTGGATGCTCTAATGATTTCATTAGGTTCATACAAGTGAAATCTTACCTCATGGATAGTGTGTTATATTTAATTGTATTTGTTACATGATTAATAAGGTAGAACAGTTCTTGGTCTGTCCGGGACAATTACATTTCTATTAACTTCCTCACTATTATGATTTTTTTTAAAAAGTTTTGTAGTTTTCATTCTATCCTCAGGTGTGTGATGCAAATATATCGACTTTATTTGAAAATGATGCATCACAGTGAAAAAGATCAGTTCACAAATTTAGTTGCATCTTACCATCATGCAATGCGGGCAACAGGTACAATCCTTACGCCCTACATGCAGGGCAGTGTTCTTGTAGACCTCGTAGACTGGACTTGTACCCCTGCACGAATAAAGCACTCTATATTCACAGTGAAAAAGATCAGTTCCCAAATTTAGTTACATCTTACCATCATGCAATGGGGGCAACAGGTACAATCCTTACGCCCTACATGCAGGGCAGTGTTCTTGTAAACCTCGTAGACTGGACTTGTACCCCTGCACGAATAAAGCACTCTATATTCCCGCCACTATTCTGGCATATGGGTAAATACTTACTGTCCAAGTCATTTGTAGCAATCCGACTCATAAGAGAAGGATCCGTCACTGCAGAATGCCACTACTAAACCTACATTTGCTGTATCTACCATTACAAGTTTTACTGTAACTACCCGTACAGGAGCGGTATTACTAGGTAGGTACCTTACATAGTGCGCATTCAATATAATGAATACATATTAATATAAAACTATTATATTAAAATGTTGATACTATAATAAATAATAAAATATATGTCGCTGTATGTATGTATTATATGTTAATGAGAGAGTGAAAATGTATTGTATTGTATCGTATTCGTAGGTCTTTTCGATGGAAATAAAGAAGGAAGCATCCTTTTTTGTTACTGTGGCGACTACCGAGCTACCGGTGACGCATATATATATTGTTTGTTTATTTGTTTATGTTTTACGGCCCATCGAAAACTAGGGTAATTTAGGGCCAAACAATATACTGTCGCATTTCTAAAGTTAAAATCAGATAAAATTAGTCCTTTTTAAAAGCATTGTGTTGTATATTTACATCATTATGATAAAAAAGTTGGTTAAAAATGTTAAAATATATAAATGTACGAATAAATTATGTAAACTTTGTGTTATCAATAGAACGTCAAGAGTACCGTAAAAGACATCAAAGTCTACAGAATAGATCGATTTCTTTCAAGTAGCTAAATATTGTTTTCGAATCCACGGAACTGAAAAGGGTTTTCATATTCGGGACTCAAAAGTATTTATCATGCTGCCCTGCAGGTAGGGCGTAAGAATTGTACCTGCTGCCCCCATTGCATGATCGTAAGAGGCGACTAAACTTGGGATCTTATCTTTTCTCTTCTTCCTAACAACTTTCTTCTTCCTAATGTCTCCCTTGACAATGCCTCACTTTTGGCCTTTAGTTGAGCGTTCGCCGCTGTGAGGAAGGTTTGGATTCTGTCCCCTGGCCGAGACATACCAGAGTCTTTAAAAATGGTAGTTGCTGCTCCTGCTTAGCGCTCAGCAAATTAGGAGTGGGACGACTGGTTCGCCCGTTGTCAGTATAATGTGACCGGGTGGGGTGTGCTGCTGGGTGTCTTCGGCAGTATGCTTCAGTGAGGTAGCACTCTAAATCGGCATTAGATCCGGCCTATCACAAGGAGACTTAACACAAACATACCGCAGCCTCCCAAAACACACATACGCACTCACCACACGCATGCATGTCGCACGCACGGGAGGCCGTCCTTAAATGACCTTAGCTGTTAATAGGACGTTAAACAAAATAAACCAAACCCAAGTATTTATCACGAATTTGCTTGAAATCGGAACATTCTATTAAAAAATGCTCCACTGTGAATTGAGCATCACATGCATAACACACCGGTGGATCCTCTCGTTTCAAAAGGAACTAATGTAGGATATGTATGCCCGGTACGGAGCCGAGAGAGGACTATTTCCTCTCTACGATCCTTCCGACTTGGTGTTGATGTTTTAAGTTTAGGTTGTACTTTAATTATTCAAAATACGAGATAATCGAAAGACAAGGTTTTGTATGAGGATATTTTTAGGGTCTCGTAGTTGTAAACTCTGAAGGACAGAGAGAGAGTCGGAACAAATAATTGCCTTTTTGATGCGTTGTTCATCGATATGGTCGAGGGCCAAGTCGATGGCGCACGCTTCAGCAGAGAAAATGGAGGCGCCATCTGGTAGACGGATTGAAGAACAATGGTAATCGGTGTAGCATGCTGCTGATACCTTCTCACCATCTTTTGAGCCATCAGTGTAGATCTGAACATGATCAGGAAAATCTGCAATGCACTCCCGAAAGGAAGATTTGTGCTCTTCGGGTAATACACACGACTTTGCCCTCGCATGTAGAGTAAGGTTAATATCAGGTGTTTCGACAAGCCACGGTGGTACATCATTTACGGTGTACTCGCATATGTTGTCTAAACTGATGTTAAGTTCCCGAAGAAAGTTAGAAACTCTAATGCCAATCTAGCATCTGCAGGTAAGAATTTCGTGCCGATCCATAAACGATGGAGCCATAGTCGAGTTTTGATCGAATAAGTGGCCTATAAAGGCGCAGAAGCATTTGACGGTCTGCGCCCCAGTCAGTATGGGATAGCACTCGTAAAATGTTCATTGCCTTTGAGCACTTATCCTTCAAGTATTTCATATGTTGAACAAAGGAGAGTTTCGAATCGAAAATTAGTCCGAGGAATTTAGTCTGCTCGACAACTGGAATCTTGATGCTATTTAATGTTAGATCTGGATCATTATGTGGTTTTCGTTTTTGGCAGAAGTGCATGCAGACAGTGTTTGATCTGGAGAATTTGAAGCCGTTTTCATCTGCCCATGTTTGTAATTTGCCTAAACATTGTTGAAGTTTTCGTTCTATCGTGTGCATGTTCTTTGATCTATAGCAGATCAAGAAGTCATCGACGAATATAGACCCTTCAGTTGACCTACCGATACATTTAGTTATACTGTTGATTTTCAGACCGAAAAGTGTTACGGCAAGGATCCAACCCTGAGGGACTCCCATTTCCTGTTTGGCTGTTTCAGAATAAGTTGAACCTACGCGAACTTTAAAATGTCTGTCAGATATGTAGTTTGAAATGAATTTTGGGAGATTCCCACGTACACCAATTTCATGCAGGTCTTTCATAATACCATATTGCCATGAAGTATCGTATGCCTTTTCCAGATCAAAGAACACAGCGACAAGATGCTCCTTCGCGAAAGAGGGTTCCAGAGGGATGCGTTCTGTTCAATATGGACTGTTTTGAAAATTGTATGTATGTAATGTATCCCAAAGAGAAGTGCAGACTGCCCCACTTTGGGCATGGGCAAGGGACCACTCACCCGACGTGGTATATATCAACAATAGATTTTTGTACAATACATGCGTTTTTTGCTCATTTTTAATTGATCATCATAAGAAGATAAAATACATGCATTTTTTGTTTATTTTTCTTTATACCTGTATTTGGCGGAATATGTCATATTTTGTCTCGTCTCAAGACTACTTACAAATGCTGTTACTTTTGCGATAGCGTCATCAATATTTTAATTGAAAGTTTTATTTTGTAAGTATGTAGTTGCATCACATAGTGGACATCTCAAGCAAACCTGAGCTTTCGAAGTTTTTCACAAAGTATCAATGTTATTTCAACCAAGCCGGGACCTAAAAAAACATTGTTGTATGGACATATAGGTAGCACACTACACTAGGACAGCCTGGCCATGGCAATTATTTTTTGTTGTTGAGCAAATAACTCCTGTATTATGATACAGAGGGCCTGTATTGCTCACCTGGTTTTTTTGAGCAAACACAAATGATGTTCTTGTTATATGTGTTAATGTCTAACAATGCTACATTGTATATGCACGATGCTGGGTGAAGAAGTTCATCCTGGGTCGCAAAAGATATCCTACACGATAACATCGAGAATCTTTGTTCATTAGGTGTTGTAATTTAAGGAACTAATGTATGAGGCATGTGATTTAACTGCACATTTTATGGAATGATGTTATTCAGGATTTTTGGTGTTATTTTGTCGACAGTTTTGTTTTAATTGGGGTTTCCTGGATTCATTTTTAACAATACTGTATATGTTGTTGATAGTACAGTCAAAAACCTTTGTTAACGGGCACCTGTCTATAACGGGCACTTTCAATTCCCCCAGACAAGTTTTACTCTTTATTGAACCTCTATATAGCGGGACCTGCTCTTATTCTCAGCAAACTTGTTCATAACGGGCACAAAAGTCGAGGCTATTTTCCCCTTGGAAAATCAGTAGACCATAATAACTTGATCAATGGTACTGTAAAAACATCGCCATTCACCGAGACACAGGTAAGCTCTGGAAGTCAATCGAGTGTGTCTGTATGTTTGTTTGTTGAATAGGTATCTATAAATACATGTACTAACCGTGATTGCGGCATATAAGTCTGTATATATTGTCCCGAGGCAGTGTGTTTGCGGGTGAAAACCCACAAAAGGTATTTTCCAGTGGTTTTTTTATTGATTACATCTCCGACTGCAGAGCACACTTCCTAACGCAATGGCGACTGTGTCGCGGCCTTCACCTTGATCTTGAAGCGAGTAATTATTGATAAATGATTTGTCTGAATAAACGTATGCTCGTTGTGTATTTTTAAGTTTTATTCAGTAATTAAAAGTTACAGTAGGAATCTGATAGTATTTGATACATAAATATATTTTGAGACAAATAAACCAAATCCCGCGGGATCCGGATGTCGTCCAATTATCGAGAACGAGGTTGTTTACTGAAACTAGGAAGTGATCAGTGATCTGTAGTTCACCAATTGATGCAAGATGTCGACGAAACGGCGGGTCGCTTTAACCCACGAGAAACGATTGGAAGTCATCAGAGAATCGGAGAATTGCATTAGCAGGAACATGATTTAACATGTTGATTTTACCAGAATATAGTTGTGGAAATAATGAAATGTAAGTATATGAAATTTATGAATTCTGAATAAACAATATCAATGATAAAAAAACCCAAGAAACATGTACATGTAATAACAAATTTTTATTCTTTAGCTTATGAAGTATATATCGGTAATAGATAAAACTAGTCAATCAGGACATCGGAATGGTGTAAACCAACAAATTTACAACCATTCTACCTGAACACTAACTAACACACATTTTAAACAATAACTGGAAAATAAAAAGTTACTGCGAGTTTTATAAAATATATAATTACTAATGTTCTTAAGGTATTATAACTGGCATTAATGATGTTTATTTTCTTCTTTTATTTACTAGGATGAAAATCTGTTATAATTTTTTAGCAATGGCAATAGTTTGGCACAGAGAAATAATACAAACAAACTATTCCTAAACGCAACGGTAGGAAACAGAGGTGGCGCAGCTGTAGCTGTCCATAAAACTATTCCTCACAGAATTATCACGTTAAACACAAATTTACAGGCTGTTGCTGTCTGTGCAACTTTACACAGACAAGTAACTGTCTGTTCAATTTATCTTCCTCCGAGTATTGCTTTCACTAGTGAGCAACTTAATAACCTCGTCTCGCAACTCCCAGCACAATACATAATTCTCGGAGATTTTAATGGGCATAACAGTCTGTGGGGCTCCCCGAACACAGATGAGAGAGGAAGACGTATTGAGGAATTTATAGATAAAAACAACCTGTGTCTTTTTAACAATAATACCCCAACATATCTACACCCTGCTACAGGCTCCCGTACCCACATAGACCTATCATTATGCCATCCATCCATTTTACTCGATTATGACTGGAGGGTAAATGATGATCTATGTGGGAGTGACCACTTCCCTATTTTTCTGAAGAATATTGGGAACCCTCTTGATAAACCCCTTCCTCGATGGAATGTGCACAAAGCAGATTGGGGCCAATTCCAACACCTGTGCAACGAGGAGCTTACTGTTGAAAAATTCACTAACCTCGATGACCCAATTAAAACATTCAATGAAACGATTACTTCTATTGCCACAAAAACCATACCAAAGTCCGTCCTAAAACCTACAAAGTTCCTTTTATCTGAAGAATCTTTTATCAATAGATCCGGCCGAAAGGCAGCTCTAAGACGATTCCTGACTTCCCCTACAACTGAAAATTACAATAATTTTAAAATTTGGAGGGCGAAGGCTCGGCGATCTATTAAATCCGACAAAAAGAACAGCTGGAAGGAATACATTTCTAAATTATCTTCAAACACATCATCAAAAAAGATAGTGGAAAACGAAAAACGGCACCAGCATCCCATCTTATCAACAGTAACCAAATCTTCTCTTCTACATCTGAAATTGCAAATGCATTTGCTAAAAATATAGCTCAGAACTCATCCGCCAAAAATCACTCCAAAAAATTCAAAAAAGACAAAGAAAAGAAACGTCTTAACTTTAAATCATCCAACACAGAAAGTTACAAAAAGCCTTTGATCTCCAGGAGTTGCTTGAATCGCTAAAAAGATCGACGGATTCAGCAGCTGGGCCAGATGAAATTCCGTACCAATTCCTGAAACATTTACCAGAATCATCATTACGATGTCTCTTATATATTTTTAATCAAGTATTCGCTTCCGGTAAGATCCCTGAGTCTTGGAAGGAATCTACAATTATTCCGATTCCAAAACCTGGTAAGGACGCCAATGAACCAAATAATTATCGCCCTATCTCTCTAACAAGCTGCATCTGTAAAACACTTGAACGGATGATAAACAATAGACTAGTTTGGTTCCTTGAATCCAATAATATTTTGAGTCCACTCCAAAGCGGATTCAGAAACCGCAGAGGAACAGTAGACCACCTGGTCAGATTAGAAACCTTTATTCGAGAAGCTTTCGCAAAGAAGGAACATCTTGTTGCTGTGTTCTTTGATCTGGAGAAAGCATACGATACTACATGGCAATATGGTATTATGAAAGACCTGCATGAAATTGGTGTACGTGGGAATCTCCCAAAATTCATTTCAAACTACATATCTGACAGACATTTTAAGGTTCGCGTTGGCTCAACGTATTCTGAAACAGCCAAACAGGAAATGGGAGTCCCTCAGGGTGGGATCCTTTCCGTAACTCTTTTCGGTCTGAAAATCAACAGTATAACTAAATGTCTCGGTAAGTCAACTGAAGGGTCTCTATTTGTTGATGACTTCTTGATCTGCTATAGGTCGAAGAACATGCACACGATAGAACGACAACTTCAACAATGTTTGGGCAAACTACAAACCTGGGCAGATGAAAACGGCTTCAAATTTTCCAGATCAAAAACTGTCTGCATGCACTTCTGCCAAAAACGAAAGCCACATAATGATCCCGATCTAACATTAAATGGAAGCAAAATTCCAGTTGTCGAGCAAACCAAATTCCTCGGACTAATTTTCGATTCAAAACTCTCCTTTGTTATTCGATCAAAACTCGACTATGGGTCCATCGTTTATGGATCGGCACGGAATTCTTACTTGCAAATGTTGGATCCTATCCATAATCAAGGATTACGTCTAGCACTTGGTGCTTTCCGAACAACACCAGTGCAGAGCCTTTATGTAGAGGCAAATGAACCATCTTTAAATGACCGAAGGAAAAAACTTGCGCTTCAATATGCCGCCCAATTGAAATCCAACCCGAAAAACCCGGCTTTTGATCTTGTTGTCAATCCGCAATACCGAAAAATATTCACTCAAAACCAAAAACTCTTACCAACATTTGGCATTAGAATTTCGAATTTTCTTCATGAACTTAACATAAGCTTAGACAACATAGGCCGTATCGGATGTACCGCCATGGCTTGTCGAAATACCTGATATTAACCTTACTCTACACGTGAGGGCAAAATCGAGTGCATTACCCGAAGAACACAAATCCTCCTTTCGGGAATGCATTAAAGATTTTCCCGATCACGTTCAGATCTACACTGATGGCTCAAAAGACGGAGTAAAGGTCTCCGCAGCATGCTATTCCGATCACCATTGCTCTTCAATCTGCTTACCAGATGGTGCCTCTATCTTCTCTGCGGAAGCATGTGCCATCGATTTGGCCCTCGACCATATCGAAGAACAACGCATTAGAAAGGCAATAATTTGTTCCGACTCTCTATCTGTCCTTCAGAATTTACAATCACGAGATCCAAAGAATATACTCATACAAAACCTTGTTTTACGAATATCTCGTATCTTAAAAAAATGCAAAATAACACTATAGCCATTTCGGAATTAAAGGCAACGAACTTGTTGACCGCCAAGCAAAACTTGCTCTAAATCTGCAACAAACAAATATTAAAATACCATATACAGATTTCAAACCTATAATTAGTTCTGCCATTCAGAGTAAATGGCAGCAACGCTGGTCTCTCGAGACGAGCAACAAACTTTTTAAAGTACAACCAAAACTTAAAACATCAAAACCAAGTCGGAAGGATCGTAGAGAGGAAATAGTCCTCTCTCGGCTCCGTACCGGGCACACATATCCTACTCATTCGTTCCTTTTGAAACGAGAGGATCCACCGGTGTGTTATGCATGCGATGCTCAATTCACAGTGGAGCATTTTTTAATAGAATGTTCCGATTTCAAGCACATTCGTGATAAATACTTTCGAGTCCCGGATATGAAAACCCCTTTCAGTTCCGTGGATTCGAAAACAATATTTAGCTACTTGAAAGAAATCGATCTATTTTATAGACTTTGATGTCTTTTACGTTACTGTCTTTGACGTTCTATTTATATAACAAAGTTCACATAATCTATTCGTACATATACATATTTTACCATTTTTAACCAACTTTTTTATCATAATGATCTAAATATACAATACGGATGCTTTTAATAATGACAAATTTTATCCGATTTTAATTTACAAAATAAAACATGTTAGTATATTGTTGGCCCTAAATGACCCTAGTTGTCGATGGGCCGTAAAACATAAACAACACAAACAAACAAACAAACAAACAATTATTGGAATGGTTTTAGTCTCAAAATAAGCAAATTCTTCATAGAGCATGTTAACCTGACCTGTCAGAATTGTGTTTCTGGTTTCAGGTATCAACTCTCACACTTTGGCACAATATCTATCATAAACAGAGCACAGTCTGTATAGATTGATAATTATCTTACAAATATGACATATCAAAACAACACAAAAATGATTACTGCATATATATCACTTAAAATGCAAAGTTTTGCTACCATGCCATATTAAGATATTGTGAATTCCTGTTATTCATATGCATCCATGTATTTCAATATTTGAATGTGAAACTACATTTAAGAGCAATCCATATTTTATATTGGGCACATGTACATTGCACACATTTGATTGTCAGCACTTAAAATTTATTGCACAATTTACATCACATGCACTACTTGTGCTATTTTTGAAAAATGATATAAAATTAACCAAAATACCAACATTAATAACAAAGAAAAAAGGTATGCCATATACATCATGTACAATCAAATGACCCTGTAAAGTAATATCACTTATGTATATGACCCTTGACCATCAAAATCTTTTTAATGTTTACAAAATATACCTCCATCATACTCCTTATTTCCACACTCAAAACTATGTACATGTGATGGGGTACGGTACACACATGTATGTACTTTACGAAAATTACACGGTTTTTCATTCAAAAAACTTTTTTACATGCAGTACTGTTTGCACACCAAAGTTTGAATCAAGACATTTATATAAGCCTTTGACATTGTCTGATGTCAAAAACTATGAAAAGATTGTTTAGTCCACATGTTTGATAAACCTAGATGACCAGATCAGCAGTCATAATGATGTATTGTTTTATGATTTGTAGTACACATATATACATGTACCAGAAAATATTTCAAACATATTCATTGCTTGCGATCTTTGTAGACACGTTTTTTTCTTTTATGTCTTGGCAAAAGAACAAGTCTATTTTGTTTTTCCAGCACTTGTTTCAGGGCAGAAAGGCCTCTGTGGTTTGTTGCCCTGAAGTAGCTCTTGGTAATAATATCATTCATTTTTTCTAACCCTTGCTGTGAAAATCTGAAGGTTTCCATGAAGCTGGAACAAGTCGCTGACATGGTATCGAAGTGTGTGTATGTAAGGAGTTATGTCCCGACACTGATATAGAGAAACATACATATTGCACCAGCTTTCAGCTTTAACCTGAAAATCTTCTGGGTTAGGGGATTCAGATCTCAAAAGTACATTTATTTCTGAAAAATCATCCCACAACTTTTGTATCTGGTCAGCTCTTTCTTGTCAGGAAGAAGATCAGATGCCTTAAATTTGTCCATCAGTGTTAGTTTCTCTGGCCCCATCAAATCCCTGTACTCTACCTTTCTAGTATGTTTGTTAACAAAAAGTTCAAATGGAATACCCATTTGCTGCAATACATTCTCTAATGCAGCAACATGCTTGATTTTTGCTCTATCCAATTCAACAAATGTTGTCTGCTGCGAAATATTATCCAACGCTCTCAGTTCTTAAACGAAAAGGTTAAAGAGCTTGTCAGCTATTCTTAGAAAAAGATTTACCGATCTAATACTACTTGAAAGGGTGTAATGCATGGAAACAGAGGCTGATTTACAATGGAATAAGTCTGTACTTTTTTCCGTTTTGAGGACCTGCCAGTTGCTGGGATATCCATAGGCTCTGATGATATGTAGGATAGCCTTGGACCAAGAACGGGGTCTTTCATCGACCACCGTTTTGCTAAATTTATTCTTTCCTTTTTACCCACATTTGCAGTATATACAGGAATGTGTAGCTGCAACTGAAGAAATTCCAACATCAACTAACAAAAATTTATAATCACCACCTAAGTAAATATTCACTGTAAACTCCTGATCACCAACCTTCAGCTTACTACCCTGTAAATCTGCTACATCCTGCTGCAGATCATCTAGTGCTATGTTCAGTTCTGCATACTTCTCTTTTGTTTGGATAATACATAGAGGATAACAAATCTGATGTGCTGGACCTTCATTGACAATATTGAAAGCAAAATTAACCACATGCAGCCTTTTCCCGACCCGAGTACCATCGCCTGATATTTTTACCTTCAAATTGTTATCGGGAATGAGGTCACTGTTTTCTAACAATAACAGTGAAACTACATCAACTAGTCTCTGTTTCAATGACTGCTGTACCCCAAGTCCATCTGGTGTGTTGATGATTTTGAAACCATTATTCAGACTTCTAATATACTTTGCCATATTATGAGCACGAGGCATACTCTTAAACAGTGAACTCAACTCATGATAGGCTTCCTGAGACACATTAAATGTATCCAAAATATACAATAAAGCATTAATACTATAAAGCTTAGTTTCATCTACATTTTTAATGTCATCCTCATCTGCCTGAAAAAGTTTAATAACTTCTTCTCTACCATTTCTAAGAACAGTAACACTAACTGGTTTACAACCATTGAGTTCCAAGTTTTCAAGGGCATTTTTACATTTCTCGTTGTCTTTTTTTTCCCATTTTCATCTGGTATGAAGAAGAACACTCCTGCATTGATTTTCTTTTTCTAGTACTACAGACATTCTCATAGTTATTTTTACATTGTTTGTCTCCATTCAGAGGTTTGTTCAATTCATTTTCCAAAGATGAAATCTTTTCAACAAATTTCTGTTCTTTTTTCTTGGTGTTAGTTACAAAATCACAAAACTTCCCTTCAATAATAGTTTTTTCTTCCACACATTTCATAAGTTTGTTTTTCATTTCTTCAATTCTTATTTCAGTTTCATGGAGGGCTAATGATACATCCCAAGAGAATTTGGAATGACTTGTGAAATTTTTAGAGCGACTAAACTGGTTTCCACCTTTCACTTTGGCTCGCAGGCCATTTGTTTTAAGCCTATACAACTCTGCACTTAAAATATAAAGGTCTATGTCATTTGTTTTAAATGAAAGTGATAGATCATTTTCTAACTTGGTTTTAAATTTTTTGCCAATATCTAATGTTAATGGTTTCTTCCATTGCTCCTCCAACATAGAAAAAAATGTCGTTTAGACAAAACCACCATAATTTAAAAAATAAAAATCAATCATTAATTATTTGCAATATACAAAAATCAATCAGGAAAAAAACTGAGACGACGGATGAAAAACAATCAGAAAAAAAATATTTCAAAGGTCAAATAGCTATATAGTCTATATATAACTCTACATGAATTATAACTGGTTGCTGTTCAACAGTTTTTGAACATCAAATCTGTTTCCTGCCATCCGAACAAATGAAAAAAGTCAGTTGATTTCCCCTTTCCAGCTGATACCTTTCCACATGATCAGGGTATAGGAGATAATCTTCAAGCGGTTCACTTGTATGTATGTAGAATTTCACTGTTGATGTCAAAATGTAGAAGTTGTCGCATTCCTCGTTGACAATTCTATAATCCCAACCTTCCCCTAAATAGTGGTTTAATTGACTGCGTTTTGATAACTTATAAATTGTTTTCGTCCTTGTAACTTTATGGGGTGCCCCACAGTTGGATAATATTTTGTACTCCTCTTTAGTGATTGGTAATTTTATCTTCACTAGGCTATCTGCCTTAACGTATGGCCTCAAGCTTTCTTTTATGGCTAGAGCCAGTGTCTTTGAGAATGCTGTTAAGGTCTTGGGAGTGTGATAATATTCTCAGCTTCAATAGTGTCATCATATTTCTTGTTCCATCCTGGAAAATGGAGAAATATAATAATAATATTGTAATAAAAAAGTTTAAACTAAAAATGGAGAAAAAAAATGAATACACAGCAAATAATTTTAGGAGTAAGTTGTTTTTGTAGTGAATTAATACGACTAAAAATTATTCGGAAAAAATTGTACCAGAATCCTGTTTTTATATTAGAATGCCCGCATCAAGCGCTTTAGTGCCCCGGGGCTTTCCGTCGCTACCACATGTATAATCTTTGCAATTAAAAAAGATGTCTATATATAGCTACAACTCGCAACATCGATATAATCGCTGAACTTTATCGTAAAGTATTGTTAGGATCTTCTTGAGAAACAAATGGAATACCTGCCATTTCAATGATTAAAATGCCGCATGTGTCAAAGGTGTGTTCCACATTGTACATTTATAAGTAAACATTGTTGGGCGTCCTTTTTATTTTGACATCGAGAATTACTAAATTAAATATTTTCAATAAGTCTGAATAGCTTGATTATGTTTTACACATCGCCAATGCCCGTATACTGTTAAAAAAAGAACAGTGAATATAATATATATATAATATAGTCAATATAGATCAGCTGAATATTTACCTATGTAATGAACTTTGACATATCCAGATCTAGATTGATCACTCTCAACCACTTCTACTGGATATATTCCAGTAGTCCAGCTAGTTTCTGGAACTTTTCTGGGCCTGGCCCTTGGTAAATGTGCGGTGTTGTTCAGCTCACTGAAACAATAAAAATGAACTTGCTACTACTTACTATTATTTCAAAAATACATAATTTACATGTGCACATTCCAACACTTCAGGCAGGCTAAAGCAGATCGACATATATTAATGGCGAGTTGACAATGTGGACGTTAAACATAAGTTAATCTTGCCATGCCAGTCTAGATTAACTTAACATGTTGGAGAAAGTTTAAAATCAAGGCATATATTATAGGTCTAACACCCCCCCCCATATTGGGGAAAGTTTAAAATCAATGCATATATTACAGGTCTAATCCCCCACCCCCGTTTATAAATATTCATTTAGCAGTTGCAAAATCTCCTTGAAAATATTTAATCTATTATTACCACTCAATATCTTTAATTTCATAGCAATTTATAAATTCGAGAACGACAACTTTATTGGGCTGATCATGAGCTGCCTAAGCCAAGGCAACTGAGACAACTCGGTCAATTTACCATGTTATTAAATATCAGGTCACATTCACAGTATATAATGGTTTTACTGGTATTTATTGTTAATAATTAACAGTAAAAGTTGAAGCAATATACCCGAATTCCTTGTATTTATATTGCCGCAACAGTGAAAAGATGGGTACATTTTTGCGTCGACACCGGATATCAACATTTCACAACAGATTTAAAACCAATTCACAATAAAATATGGGTATACCTCTACTTTTGTTAAAAGATTATTGATTCAAACGCTATACATATATATATATACTTACAATATACTTACTGGTATGACTCCAAAACGTCACCATTTCTATTTTTTATGTGTCGGAGCCTTGAGCGTGACGCCTCCATTTTGTTTCCCATGCTGTTTCAGGGAAGGGCAGATAAATCCGTTGATACCAAGACAGAAAAGCGCATTTTGTATCAGTACATAATTTCAGTTAGAAGTGTGAATATGTTTCAGATTTTATTATAGCAACCTGATCATGCTGATTAAAATAAGCTGTTGTTTTTATAGCAACCCTTAATGGAAAAAAACCTCATATACAAGTAGACATAATTTACTTAGATATACATATATGTACATCTTGAGGGAATTCCTGAACAAGTTGAGGCACTATACAATATTATGTTCACAAATTACAACAAATATCAAATAAGAGGTATATAGATCATTTTAATGCATCTTAGAAAATAAATGCTATATCTCTTTATACCTTTTATAGGGAACAACCAACCAATTGAAAAAATAGATTTTTGAAACAGCCCCTGTGTATAGAAAGTTGAGCCAAGGATAAAATGTCTGGAAGCCACTGGTTTGGTTTGGTTTATTTTGTTTAACGTCCTATTAACAGCTAAGGTCATTTAAGGACGGCCTCCCGTGCGTGCGACATGCATGCGTGTGGTGAGTGCGTATGTGTGTTTTGGGAGGCTGCGGTATGTTCGTGTTAAGTCTCCTTGTGATAGGCCGGAACTTTTGCCGACACCCAGCAGCACACCCCACCCGGCCACATTATACTGACAACGGGCCAACGGAGACATTAGGAAGAAGAAAGTTTGTTCAGAAAGAATAGAAAAGATAAGATCCCAAATTTAGTCGCCTCCTACGATCATGCAATGGGGGCAGCAGGTACAATTCTTACGCCCTACCTGCAGGGCAGTGGAAGCCACTGATTGGCCAGTATGTTATGAAGCGAGAAAATAGATATGTAGCCTGATAGGTGACTTATCAATAAGAAATGTTAATAACAATTAACAGGTAAACATTTCAGATTTTTGAGAATTTTTACTGTGAAATTCAACTATTTTCAAAATGGCTACCCTGGAGAAAATTTGAGCTGAAGGACCCAACTTTTTTTTTTTTTTTTTATTAGGTATTATATAAGACCCTAAACTTTTGTTATACACCATAATTGTCATATTGAATTTGAGAATTTTAATGAAATACTCCGAAACGTTAACACTAAAGTCTATGGGAAAACATTTGGTTGGTTGGTCTCTTATACAGTGTATTCTTAAAAAAAACAATTATGTAACATTTTTCATGAATCAATAATGCGATAGGTCTAAAATTTGATAATATGAAAAATTCAAATGTTGCAGGTCACAATGACAACAGCACCCAATCGGTTCAGCAGCAAGACCACAATGAAGTATCCAGCATTTTCAGTAAGTGTTAAGAATATTTAAGAAAAACTTAGATTCTATATTATTCAGCCGATTCTTAGCAGTTTCATTCTTACATCAGCAAGGCCATCAGATCTACATGAAATATACTTCTTATACTAGCAATGCTAATCTAATTGCTGTCAGCTATAAAATTACTTGTTAAAATCTAAATAAACTGATTAAGTACCTTAAACGTAATTTCCATTCTCTATGTTACAGGTGACCATGACTACACAACTCCTCCTAGTGTTCAAGGAGACAGAGGAACACTTTGGTTTGGTTTGGTTTATTTTGTTTAACGTCCTATTAACAGCTAAGGTCATTTAAGGACGGCCTCCCGTGCGTGCGACATGCCTGCGTGTGTTGAGTGCGTATGTGTGTTGTGGGAGGCTGCGGTATTTTCGTGTTAAGTCTCCTTGTGATAGGCCGGAACTTTTGCCGATTTATAGTGCTACCTCACTGGAGCATACTGCCGAAGACAAACAGTATTTGTTTCCACCAGAGAGTTCGGAACACAGACGGAGCTAAATCTTGACGGTTTGAAGAATTATGACGACCATCAACTACAGAATGAAAATCAAATGCGGCGACATCTTACAATTTCTGATATTACAAAGGATGACGATTCTTGTAAATTTTACACAGGTACAAAGTGAAACATCATGTAGTATGTTAATGCATGGTACATATGAAAGTGTACTTTTTTCTATACTCCTGGTGCGAACAAGAGCTAATTAACCTATATAGTGACTCTATCTCTGATTCCAATGACATTACCTAAATTAATAGAAGTTAAATTCACATCAACAAAGTTAAAAAAAAAAAAACTATATCCAATATAACATCATGCTATGACTCATAATTGTTACATTAGTCATTGTCAATATTGATATGGATGCTAAACTATATATACCATTCATTGCGTTATCCATCCAGTAGTAGGGGTAAGACATTTTAAATATCTTAAGATAATATATGCATAGATTAAAGTATGCATGTATATTAAATGACGCAAGTTAACTAAGTACTGTTGAGAGAAATTTGTCTTGATCAAATAAAAACCTTATAATATTTGATGTATAAATGTAGCTACATTGTACATATGTATTCGGAAGTGCATGTGTCTTAGAACATTTACATGTCCTTGTAATCATTTAATTAAGTGTTTACCTTTAGTTTCCAAACAAACAAAATCCATAGGAAGCAAGTCTAATGCTTGAGCATTTGGAGAAATCTGTGAATCAACAGGATTTATAATCAGGTTAAGAATTATATTGATAGTACAATGTATTTCATCACTTGGAGGCTCTACAGCCGGTCATTTTCAGAGACTCGGGTAGTTATATGGTAAATTTTGTTTATCTGACATTTTCTTTGGAACAATATGCCAGGCAAGACTTCAAAATTACCGATTGATTGATGGAAATTAAATGTTTAAACTATTTATTTGTGGTTTTGATATTGACACAGAAAAAACCAGTAGATTTTTGCTTTTTAGGTCATCTGACCCGAAGGGTCAGGATGACCTATAGTCATCATGCTTCGTCCGTCGCCGTGCGCCGTGCGTCGTGCGTAAACTTTTCACATTTCAATCTTCTTCTTAAGTTCCACCAGTGGGATTAAGCTGAAACTTGCCTGAAATGATCCTGAGATGGTCCTGACCAAGTGTTGTTATTTTTCGGGTCAGTCCGAAATCCAAGATGGCCGCCATAGCCGCCATTTTGAAAACACATTTTAAACTTCTTCTCAAGTTCCACCAGAGCTGTTGGGCTGAAACTTGCCAGAAATGATCCTGAGATGATCCCGACTAAGTGTTGTTATTTTTTGGGTCGGTCCGAAATCCAAGATGGCCGCCATATCCGCCATCTTAAAAAACACATTTTAAACTTCTTCTCAAGTTCCACCAGTGCTATTGAGCTGAAACATGCCTGAAATGATCCTGAGATGATCCCGACCAAGTGTTGTTATTTTTCGGGTCGGTCCGAAATCCAAGATGGCCGCCATAGCCACCATTTTGAAAACACATTTTAAACTTCTTCTCAAGTTCCACCAGTGCTGTTGGGCTGAAACTTGCCAGAAATGTTCCTGAGATGATCCCGACCAAGTGTTGTTATTTTTTGGGTCGGTCCGAAATCCAAGATGGTCGCCATAGCCGCCATCTTGAAAAACACATTTTAAACTTCTTCTCAAGTTCCACCAGTGCTGTTGGGCTGAAACTTGCCAGAAATGTTCCTGAGATGATCCCGACCAAGTGTTGTTATTTTTCGGGTCGGTCCGAAATCCAAGATGGCCGCCATCTTGAAAAACACATTTTAAATTTCTTCTCAAGTTCCACCGGTGCTGTTGGGCTGAAACTTGCCTGAAATGTTCCTGACATGATCCCGACCAAGTGTTGTTATCTTTTAGATTGGTCTGAAATCCAAGATGGCCGCCATATCCGCCATCTTAAAAAACACATTTTAAAAATTCTCAAGTTCCACCAGTGCTATTGAGCTGAAACATGCCTGAAATGATCCTGAGATATTCCCGACCAAGTGTTGTTATTTTTCGGGTCGGTCCGAAATCCAAGATGGCCGCCATAGCCACCATTTTGAAAACACATTTTAAACTTCTCAAGTTCCACCAGTGCTGTTGGGCTGAAACTTGCCAGAAATGTTCCTGAGATGATCCCGACCAAGTGTTGTTATTTTTTGGGTCGGTCCGAAATCCAAGATGGCCGCCATAGCCGCCATCTTGAAAAACACATTTTAAACTTCTTCTCCAGTTCCACCAATGCTATTGAGCTGAAACTTGCCTGAAATGTTCCTGACATGATCCCGACCAAGTTTGTTATCTTTTAGATTGGTCTGAAATCCAAGATGGCCGCCATATCCGCCATCTTAAAAAACACATTTTAAACTTCTTCTCCAGTTCCACTGGTGCCATTGAGCTGGAAATTGGTGAGGATGTTAAGGAAGGAGGGCCAACAAAGTGTTGTTAATTTTTCGGCCTCGTAAAAACTTTGACATGGCAGCAATGGCGGCCATTTTGTAACATGATTGCGCAATCATGGTTTTCCTGAACAACACCTATTTCAAACTTCTTCTCAAATTCCACTGGTGGGATTCAGCTCTAACTTACCAGAAATTA
>NW_022980144.1:0-31782 GCF_902652985.1 Pecten maximus | reverse complement strand
TCTTTCCCAACAGAAAACCCCCACTTCAACCTACAGTAAAAAAATACAAACTACTTCATATCTCATACAGTAACACTACCTCATATCTCCATACAGTAACACTACATATCTTATACAGGAGTACTACTTCATATCTCATACAGTAACACTACTTCATATCTCATACAGTAACACTACTTCATATCTCATACAGTAACACTACTTCATATCTCATACAGTAACACTACTTCATATCTCATACAGTAACACTACTTCATATCTCATACAGTAACACTACCTCATATCTCCATACAGTAACACTACATATCTTATACAGGAGTACTACTTCATATCTCATACAGTAACACTACTTCATATCTCATACAGTAACACTACTTCATATCTCCATACAGTAACACTACTTCATATCTCATACTTTATACACAACACACCAAAACAGTATGAAAGTCAAAAATTTATTGAATGGAACCAAAAACTTGTTCAGGCTCATATTAAATATTATCTAAAGGTTTTGGCATTCTTAGGGGCTGCTCATTCTTACAACTAAATAACATCAACTAACAATATTACATAATAAATTTTTACTCGCTACTCAAAAGATACACCTAAACAATTAAGATACTAATTATACTATAGGGGCATGCAACCCCCAAGCTAGAGCGATCATAGCTTAGCTAGCTATGACTAATAAAGAGGAGAGAAACCTAGCTTGAGCGACCTCAAGCCACAGAGTAAGCAGTTGGTAGCTAAAAAGCAGGCAGTTCTGCTAAGACTGTTTCAGATGGGGCGACCCCCGAGCTTGGGCGATCCCAAGCATATCATCTACATAAGAAATAAATACACAAAATATGATATAATGAATTGGGGGCAAGAAATTCCCCGAATTTAAAAGCGCTAATATCACGGCGTGATAAATTCATTACTGTGAGTGATATCCTCTAACTATTCCTTACTAAGAAGAGCAGCCCAAAATAAAAATAAAAATGTGACAGCTTGCATTGTAACAAAATAAAGCTTATAATTAACCAACACAGATGTACAAAAAGGTGCTGCGAGCCGGCTGCCCCAACCTGAATCAGGGAGGTAGGTTTATCCAATGCTCAGACCAGCTTGCCAGGTGTTGTCTCACCATGAGGCCTTACTTACCCCTAAACAAATGAGCCCGAAACAAGTAAAAAAGACATGTAATAAATATAAATATTATAAGTAAACACATATAATAAAAACAACATATACACATGAAAAGTACAGGCAATCAAAACAAAACAACAGTATATAAATATTAAAAGGTAATTATAATATAATATAAACAATTATACACAAACCACAGTAAAGAAAACTGCAAATTATCAAAGGTGGAGGTGGGGCGGATGGTGGATGATGAATAAAACACTGCTGCTACAAATAATCACGCTGCTTGAAAATGAATGCAGGTGGCGCTATCCCCCCGACGTATTTCCATTGGTCAAGAACATCACGTGATCAAAGGCGCGAGGTTAGAAATAGATATTTACTAACATGAAGACTGTGACGGGGTTTTTAAATGTTGTGTACAAACAACTATTTAGTAAACAAAATATCATTTTATACACAACACACCAAAACAGTATGAAAGTCAAAAATTTATTGAATGGAACCAAAAACTTGTTCAGGCTCATATTAAATATTATCTAAAGGTTTTGGCATTCTTAGGGGCTGCTCATTCTTACAACTAAATAACATCAACTAACAATATTACATAATAAATTTTTACTCGCTACTCAAAAGATACACCTAAACAATTAAGATACTAATTATACTATAGGGGCATGCAACCCCCAAGCTAGAGCGATCATAGCTTAGCTAGCTATGACTAATAAAGAGGAGAGAAACCTAGCTTGAGCGACCTCAAGCCACAGAGTAAGCAGTTGGTAGCTAAAAAGCAGGCAGTTCTGCTAAGACTGTTTCAGATGGGGCGACCCCCGAGCTTGGGCGATCCCAAGCATATCATCTACATAAGAAATAAATACACAAAATATGATATAATGAATTGGGGGCAAGAAATTCCCCGAATTTAAAAGCCAAATCGAAGAGGTTACAATAAAGTAACCGAATGAGAGCCCCCAAGAAAGAAATTATGTGCAAGAAGGATATGACAATGTAATATTTTTAAGAGTGCAGATAAAGTGAATCGATGATGAACTAGAAAATTATTGATTATAATCAGTACAACTAAGCACAAATTGCCTATAGAAATTAATGCACCGTATTACATATATACACACATAATTATCATATGCTCTAAAATGAGACATTAAGAAGTTAAATGTGGTCAGTGGCACAGTAACTGGTATAAAGCTTGCAGATAAACCAAGTAATGACAAGAGTTCAAATGATTGAAAGGTTATATCACGTATGGAATAAAGCTGAAAAAGAGAGGAAAAACATACCTAATACTATAAAGTGAGATAGTATTTAAAGGAGCACTAGATTCTGCGTCTGTGAATGAGACAGATGCAAGAACTACATCCTTCTGATGGAGGTCTAATTAAGGAAACAGTGCCAATGATAAAGTGTTAAGGATGATAATTAGGTACTGGGAACGCACCCTGAAGATGTAAGAGGATAACAAGCTCCGTATGTCAACTATATCTACTAATAATAGACAAAGAAAGGGTTGCAGATGTCCTAAGAAAGTCAAACTGGTTGCCAAGACTAAGGAACTTACATACACAGAACAGGTAGTTATAATGAACCTGCCAACACTCAAACTGATTACGATGCATAAAAGGAGATACGATTAAAGTTATAAGTACTTAATGCAATAAGGATACTGAATGTAGTACAGGGCTTATACAGCTAACTTAAATAAACAAGATGTGAGTATTCCGAGAAACACCCAGAGAAGAGACTTGACTCTGTCGGACTCCAGAGAAGCAGCTTGACTCCAGGTATTTCACAGTGAAGAAAGAAATTGAGTACTCAAAACTAAAGAAGGGGCTTGACTCTACTGAACAGCAGAAATACAATAAGGATACTGAATGGTGTACAGGGCTTAAACAGCTAACTTAAATTAACAAGACTTGAGTATTTGGAGAAACACCCAGAGAAGAAACTTGGCTCTGATGAACTCCAGAGAAGCAACTTGACTCCAGGTATTTCACGGTGAAGAAAGAAAATGGAGTACTCGAAACTTATAGAAGGAGCTTGACTCTACTGAACCGCAGAGAAGTAACTTGACTCTAAAATGCCTGACTTAGAGAAGAAGCTTGACTCTACTTGACAGCAGAGAAGCAACTTGACTCTAAAATGCTTGACTTAGAGAAGAAGCTTGACTCTACTTGACAGCAGAGAAGCAACTTGACTCTAAAATGCTTGACTTAGAGAAGAAGCTTGACTCTACTTGACAGCAGAGAAGCAACTTGACTCTAAATCATTCATACTGAAAGGTCCTACTAGAGAAGAAGCTTGACCCTACTGAGCCATAGAGAAGCGACTTGACTCTAGTACCCCTGTAGTGACAAACTTGACTCCTATGTGCTACTGAGAATACCCTTGGCTCAGAGTCGCAGTGACTCATGAGAAGAGACTTGACTCGCAGACACAGTTGAGAAGACCCTTGACTCTTTGAGTTGTGATTACTCATGAGAAGAGTTTTGACTCATGATTGGAGAAGCGATGACATGACTGCATAAACTAACGAATCAAAACACAGCGAAGTAGTAGCTGGTGGCATGACAAACTTGACTCTTAAGTGCTACTGAGAAGACCCTTGGCTCTGAGTCTCAGTGACTCGTGAGAAGAGACTTGACTCGCAGACACAGCTGAGAAGAGTTTTGACTCTGAGTGTGATTACTCATGAGAAGAGTTTTGACTCATGATTGGAGAAGCAAAGACCTGACTACGTAAGCTAACGAATCAAAACACAGCGAAGTAGTAGGTAGCTAGTGCGGGACACTCTTGACTAAGTGCTACTGAGAAGACTACATACTTTGAGTCGCAGTGACTCATGAGAAGAGACTTGACTCGCAGACACAGCTGAGAAAACCCTTGACTCTTGAGTTGTGATTACTCATGAGAAGAGTTTTGACTCATGATTGGAGAAGCGATGACATGACTGCATAAACTAACGAATCAAAACACAGCGAAGTAGTAGCTGGTGGCATGACAAACTTGACTCCTAAGTGCTACTGAGAAGACCCTTGGCTCAGAGTCTCAGTGACTCGTGAGAAGAGACTTGACTCGCAGACACAGCTGAGAAGAGTTTGACTCTGAGTGTGATTACTCATGAGAAGAGTTTTGACTCATGATTGGAGAAGCAAGACCTGACTACGTAAGCTAACGAATCAAAACACAGCGAAGTAGTAGGTAGCTAGTGCGGGACACTCTTGACTAAGTGCTACTGAGAAGACTACATACTTATGAGTCGCAGTGACTCATGAGAAGAGACTTGACTCGCAGACACAGCTGAGAAAACCCTTGACTCTTGAGTTGTGATTACTCATGAGAAGAGTTTTGACTCATGATTGGAGAAGCGATGACATGACTGCATAAACTAACGAATCAAAACACAGCGAAGTAGTAGCTGGTGGCATGACAAACTTGACTCCTAAGTGCTACTGAGAAGACCCTTGGCTCTGAGTCTCAGTGACTCGTGAGAAGAAACTTGACTCGCAGACACAGCTGAGAAGACCCTTGACTTCGAGTTATGACAACTCAAGAGAAGAGTGACTTGATTGTGGTTGAAGACATGACCTGATTACCCACAAAATAAACAAATAAAACATGGCATAGGTTGGTGGCTATTGTAAGGAAAAACTTCACTTCTTATGGCTGCTGAGAAGATCCTAGACTTTAAGTTGTGATTACTCATGAGATGAGTGACTTGACTCGTAATAGAAGAGGCTTGATCTGACTGATAACTAATTAAACCTAGTACATGATAATAACAATCTAGTAACAGACTAAATAAAGTGAGGAAGAAACATCATCTCTATATATATCTATGACAAAGCTCTCCTTAACAGTTGCATAATATATTCCGCACAAGTATAAACAAGAATCTGTGACAAGTACAAGGAAAACAATAATGCTAGATACAGATAAAAGGTGTGACAGCTATGCCGTAAACCAATTATTTAGAAATATCTGTGACAAGTACATAGAAAACAGTAACGCTAGATACAGATAGAAGGTGTGAACGCGAAGATATAAATGTTTACTAGAGTAACAAGTATCGAGAATGCTCCTCTGATATCCACGCTGTAACCAAAGTCTGGTCAGGTACAACAAGTCAAAATAGACAGATTGATGAGTAATCTCACCGCTGAAAAGTCCAAGACAACTGAGTTGGAAGCATAGTAAGCTGATGCTACGATTTCCACTTTATCTGCATGTCGCTATCATCGGGAGATGGAAACGCATAATGTAGTTCGGTGAGTTTCCGAGTCGTCTGTATGTAGTTATCAAAGTTGTTCGTTGATTATCCGAGGAGTCTGCATGTCGTAATCGTCGGGAGATTGAAATTCCGACTAGTTAAGTTGTTCGGTTAGTTCCGAGTACACTGCATGTCGTAATATCGCGAGATGGAAATCTAGACTAATAATGTTGTACGTGTAGTTCCTTAATTATTTTTCCTTAAATCAGATAATTACCCCTACAAAATTAACCGTAAACGCCAAAGAAGACGATGCAATGCCCTACAGTGTTCGACAAGACATGGGCGCTGCCATCTTGAATCCCGCACGGAATCCTGGGATCGCGCACCAAGCTGCTGGTAGTGACGCGTTCCTGACCTGCTTGGCCGCCATGTTAGATGACCCGAGACGGTTTACAAACTGATGTCTTTCGATTTCCACTAGCACGAATAAGTCACACACAAAGTTAGATCCCGATAGCAAAGAAAACACATTGTGGTTGCATAAAGACTGTTAGGATCCAAATAGGAAATACACAGCTCGATGACGAATGACATTCGTCAATGTAAACTAAAGGAAATGTCCTCGACACACGTCGATAAAAATGTAAACAAACACAACACACGTGTAAATACCGTTATTGGTGTGTACTTCACTGTCGTAGGAGACGACAACTCCAGGCAAAACACTCGTAAGTTCAAAAGTCAATAGGAGTTGTTGCGACGAAAGTAAACAATAGGAGAAAATAATGATGAATAAAACACTGCTGCTACAAATAATCACGCTGCTTGAAAATGAATGCAGGTGGCGCTATCCCCCCGACGTATTTCCATTGGTCAAGAACATCACGTGATCAAAGGCGCGAGGTTAGAAATAGATATTTACTAACATGAAGACTGTGACGGGGTTTTTAAATGTTGTGTACAAACAACTATTTAGTAAACAAAATATCATAGTAACACAACTTCATATCTCATACAGTAACACTACTTCATATCTCCATACAGTAACACTACTTCATATCTCATACAGGAGTACACAACTTCATATCTCATACAGTAACACTACTTCATATCTCATACAGTAACACTACTTCATATCTCATACAGTAACACTACTTCATATCTCATACAGTAACACTACTTCATATCTCATACAGTAACACTACTTCATATCTCATACAGTAACACTACTTCATATCTCATACAGTAACACTACTTCATATCTCATACAGTAACACTACTTCATATCTCCATACAGTAACACTACTTCATATCCTCTACAGTAACACTACTTCATATCTCATACAGTAACACTACTTCATATCTCATACAGTAACACTACTTCATATCTCATACAGTAACACTACTTCATATCTCATACAGTAACACTACTTCATATCTCATACAGTAACACTACTTCATATCTCATACAGTAACACTACTTCATATCTCATACAGTAACACTACTTCATATCTCATACAGTAACACTACTTCATATCTCATACAGTAACACTACTTCATATCTCATATAGTAACACTACTTCATATCTCATACAGTAACACTACTTCATATCTCATACAGTAACACTACTTGATATCTCCATACAGTAACACTACTTCATATCTCATACAGTAACACTACTTCATATCTCATACAGTAACACTACTTCATATCTCATACAGGAGTACTAACTTCATATCTCATACAGTAACACTACTTCATATCTCATACAGTAACACTACTTCATATCTCATACAGTAACACTACTTCATATCTCATACAGTAACACTACTTCATATCTCATACAGTAACACTACTTCATATCTCATACAGTAACACTACTTCATATCTCATACAGTAACACTACTTCATATCTCCATACAGTAACACTACTTCATATCTCATACAGTAACACTACTTCATATCTCATACAGTAACACTACTTCATATCTCATACAGTAACACTACTTCATATCTCATACAGTAACACTACTTCATATCTCATACAGTAACACTACTTCATATCTCATACAGTAACACTACTTCATATCTCATACAGTAACACTACTTCATATCTCATACAGTAACACTACTTCATATCTCATACAGTAACACTACTTCATATCTCATACAGTAACACTACTTCATATCTCATACAGTAACACTACTTCATATCTCATACAGTAACACTACTTCATATCTCATACAGTAACACTACTTCATATCTCATACAGTAACACTACTTCATATCTCATACAGTAACACTACTTCATATCTCATACAGTAACACAACTTCATATCTCATACAGTAACACTACTTCATATCTCATACAGTAACACTACTTCATATCTCATACAGTAACACTACTTCATATCTCATACAGTAACACTACTTCATATCTCATACAGTAACACTACCTTCATATCTCATACAGTAACACTACTTCATATCTCATACAGTAACACTACTTCATATCTCATACAGTAACACTACTTCATATCTCATACAGTAACACTACCTTCATATCTCATACAGTAACACTACTTCATATCTCATACAGTAACACTACTTCATATCTCATACAGTAACACTACTTCATATCTCATACAGTAACACTACTTCATATCTCATACAGTAACACTACTTCATATCTCATACAGTAACACTACTTCATATCTCATACAGTAACACTACTTCATATCTCATACAGTAACACTACCTCATATCTCCATACAGTAACACTACTCATATCTATACAGGAACACTACTTCATATCTCATACAGTAACACTACTTCATATCTCATACAGTAACACTACTTCATATCTCATACAGTAACACTACTTCATATCTCATACAGTAACACTACTTCATATCTCATACAGTAACACTACTTCATATCTCATACAGTAACACTACTTCATATCTCATACAGTAACACTACTTCATATCTCATACAGTAACACTACTTCATATCTCATACAGTAACACTACTTCATATCTCATACAGTAACACTACTTCATATCTCATACAGTAACACTACTTCATATCTCATACAGTAACACTACTTCATATCTCATACAGTAACACTACTTCATATCTCATACAGTAACACTACTTCATATCTCATACAGTAACACTACTCATATCTCATACAGTAACACTACTTCATATCTCATACAGTAACACTACTTCATATCTCATACAGTAACACTACTTCATATCTCATACAGTAACACTACTTCATATCTCATACAGTAACACTACTTCATATCTCATACAGTAAACACTCTACTTCATACTAATACCAGTAACATACTCATATCTCTACAGTAAAAAACACTTCAATCTCATACAGTAACACTACTTCATTTTCTCATACATTAACACACTTCATTCCTATCTCATACAGTAACACTACTTCATATCTCATACAGTAACACAACTTCATCTCAACAGTAACACTACTTCATATCTCATACAGTAACACTACTTCATATCTCATACAGTAACACTACTTCATATCTCATACATAACACACAATTCAATAGCTCTACAGTAACCTACTTCATATCTCATACAGAAAACACTACTTTCATATCTCATACAGTAACCTACTTCATATTTTCATACGTAACACTACTCATATCTCATCAGTAACACACTTAAATATCTTACAGTAACACTACTTCATATCTCACATAAATCAGGGCCACATATCTCATACATACCCTACTTATTCTCATACAGTAACACTACTTCATATCTCATACAGTAACACTACTTCATATCTCATACAGTAACACTACTTCATATCTCATACAGTAACACTACTTCATATCTCATACAGTAACACTACTTCATATCTCATACAGTAACACTACTTCATATCTCATACAGTAACACTACTTCATATCTCATACAGTAACACTACTTCATATCTCATATAGTAACACTACTTCATATCTCATACAGTAACACTACTTCATATCTCATACAGTAACACTACTTCATATCTCATACAGTAACACTACTTCATATCTCATACAGTAACACTACTTCATATCTCATACAGTAACACTACTTCATATCTCATACAGTAACACTACTTCATATCTCATACAGTAACACTACTTCATATCTCATACAGTAACACTACTTCATATCTCATACAGTAACACTACTTCATATCTCATACAGTAACACTACTTCATATCTCATACAGTAACACTACTTCATATCTCATACAGTAACACTACTTCATATCTCATACAGTAACACTACTTCATATCTCATACAGTAACACTACTTCATATCTCATACAGTAACACTACTTCATATCTCATACAGTAACACTACTTCATATCTCATACAGTAACACTACTTCATATCTCATACAGTAACACTACTTCATATCTCATACAGTAACACTACTTCATATCTCATACAGTAACACTACTTCATATCTCATACAGTAACACTACTTCATATCTCATACAGTAACACTACTTCATATCTCATACAGTAACACTACTTCATATCTCATACAGTAACACTACTTCATATCTCATACAGTAACACTACTTCATATCTCATACAGTAACACTACTTCATATCTCATACAGTAACACTACTTCATATCTCATACAGTAACACTACTTCATATCTCATACAGTAACACTACTTCATATCTCATACAGTAACACTACTTCATATCTCATACAGTAACACTACTTCATATCTCATACAGTAACACTACTTCATATCTCATACAGTAACACTACTTCATATCTCATACAGTAACACTACTTCATATCTCATACAGTAACACTACTTCATATCTCATACAGTAACACTACTTCATATCTCATACAGTAACACTACTTCATATCTCATACAGTAACACTACTTCATATCTCATACAGTAACACTACTTCATATCTCATACAGTAACACTACTTCATATCTCATACAGTAACACTACTTCATATCTCATACAGTAACACTACTTCATATCTCATACAGTAACACTACTTCATATCTCATACAGTAACACTACTTCATATCTCATACAGTAACACTACTTCATATCTCATACAGTAACACTACTTCATATCTCATACAGTAACACTACTTCATATCTCATACAGTAACACTACTTCATATCTCATACAGTAACACTACTTCATATCTCATACAGTAACACTACTTCATATCTCATACAGTAACACTACTTCATATCTCATACAGTAACACTACTTCATATCTCATACAGTAACACTACTTCATATCTCATACAGTAACACTACTTCATATCTCATACAGTAACACTACTTCATATCTCATACAGTAACACTACTTCATATCTCATACAGTAACACTACTTCATATCTCATACAGTAACACTACTTCATATCTCATACAGTAACACTACTTCATATCTCCATACAGTAACACTACTTCATATCTCATACAGTAACACTACTTCATATCTCATACAGTAACACTACTTCATATCTCATACAGTAACACTACTTCATATCTCCATACAGTAACACTACTTCATATCTCATACAGTAACACTACTTCATATCTCATACAGTAACACTACTTCATATCTCATACAGTAACACTACTTCATATCTCATACAGTAACACTACTTCATATCTCATACAGTAACACTACTTCATATCTCATACAGTAACACTACTTCATATCTCATACAGTAACACTACTTCATATCTCATACAGTAACACTACTTCATATCTCATACAGTAACACTACTATGAGTAACTACTTCATATCTCAATACAGTACACTACTGTCATATCTCATACATAACACTACTTCATTACTCATACAGGTAACACTACTTTCATATCTCATACAGTAACACTACTTCATATCTCCATACAGTAACACTACTTTCATATCTCCATACAGTAAACTACTTCATATCTCATACAGTAACACTACTTCATATCTCATACAGTAAACATACTTCATATCCTCCATACAGTAACACGACTTCATATCTCATACAGTAACACTACTTCATATCTCATACAGTAACCTACTTCATATCTCATACAGTAACACTACTTCATATCTCATACAGTAACACTACTTTCATATCTCATACAGTAACACGACTTCATAGCTTCATACAGTAACACACTACTTCAATATCTCATATCAGTAACACACTTCATATCGTCATACAGTAACACTACTTCATATCTCATACAGTACACTACTACTTCATTATCTCATACAGTAAACACAATATCTAAAAACGTAACATACCATCCATAATAACCCCATATCTATAAATCGACAACCTCCAATAGATTCCCCCTATTTTAAAATTTCTTGGACTTGAATTTTTCCCCATCTCGTAAATCGGGTCCGGACTTTGTATACCCCTTATTATAACCGGGTGGAGGGATCAATTTAAACATTAAATGACCAGGGACTCACATAGATATACCCCATCAATCTAAAAATCTGTCCAGGGGCCTCACATAGATATACCCCATCATCTATAATCTGTACAGGGGCCTCACATAAAATTTACCCCCATCATCTATAAATCTGTACCGGGCCTCACATAGATATACCCCATCATCTAAATCTGTACCGGGCCTTCACATAGATATACCCCTCACTATAAACTGTCCCGGGGCCCACATAGATTATCCCCCATCATCTATAAATCTGACAGGGGCCCAACATTACCCCAATCACTATAAAATCTGTAAGGGCCCACATGAGATATACCCATCATCTATAAATCTGTACCGGGCCTCACATAGATATACCCCCATCATCTATAAATCTGTACCGGGCCTCACATAGATATACCCCCATCATCTATAAATCTGTACCGGGCCTCACATAGATATACCCCACCATCTATAAATCTGTCCAGGGGCCCACATAGATATACCCCACCATCTATAAATCTGTCCAGGGGCCCACATAGATATACCCCACCATCTATAAATCTGTCCAGGGGCCCACATAGATATACCCCATCATCCATAAATCTGTCCAGGGGCCCACATAGATATACCCCACCATCTATAAATCTGTACCGGGCCTCACATAGATATACCCCTATCATCTATAAATCTGTACCGGGCCTCACATAGATATACCCCATCATCTATAAATCTGTACAGGGCCTCACATAGATATACGTATACCCCCATCATCTATAAATCTGTACAGGGTCTCACATAGATATACGTATACCCCACCATCTATAAATCTGTCCAGGGGCCCACATAGATATACCCCACCATCTATAAATCTGTCCAGGGGCCCACATAGATATACCCCATCATCCATAAATCTGTACAGGGCCTCACATAGATATACCCCATCATCTATAAATCTGTACAGGGCCTCACATAGATATACCCCATCATCTATAAATCTGTACAGGGCCTCACATAGATATACCCCATCATCTATAAATCTGTACCGGGCCTCACATAGATATACCCCCATCATCTATAAATCTGTACAGGGGCTCACATAGATATACCCCATCATCTATAAATCTGTCTAGGGCCTCACACAGATATACCCCATCATCTATAAATCTGTACAGGGCCTCACATAGATATACCCCATCATCTATAAATCTGTACAGGGCCTCACATAGATATACCCCCATCATCTATAAATCTGTACCGGGCCTCACATAGATATACCCCCATCATCTATAAATCTGTACAGGGCCTCACATAGATATACCCCATCATCTATAAATCTGTACCGGGCCTCACATAGATATACCCCATCATCTATAAATCTGTACAGGGCCTCACATAGATATACACCCCATCATCTATAAATCTGTACAGGGGCCCACATAGATATACCTCCCATCATCTATAAATCTGTACAGGGGCCCACATAGATATACCCCCATCATCTATAAATCTGTACTGGGCCTCACATAGATATACCCCATCATCTATAAATCTGTACCGGGCCTCACATAGATATACCCCATCATCTATAAATCTGTACCGGGCCTCACATAGATATACCCCATCATCTATAAATCTGTACCGGGCCTCACATAGATATACCCCCATCATCTATAAATCTGTACAGGGCCTCACATAGATATACCCCATCATCTATAAATCTGTACAGGGGCTCACATAGATATACCCCATCATCTATAAATCTGTACCGGGCCTCACATAGATATACCACCATCATCTATAGATCTGTACAGGGGACCACATAGATACACCCCATCATCTATAAATCTGTACCGGGCCTCACATAGATATACCCCCATCATCTATAAATCTGTACCGGGCCTCACATAGATATACCCCCATCATCTATAAATCTGTACCGGGCCTCACATAGATATACCCCCATCATCTATAAATCTGTACAGGGCCTCACATAGATATACCCCCATCATCTATAAATGTGTACAGGGGCCCACATAGATATACCCCATCATCTATAAATCTGTACAGGGGCCCACATAGATATACCCCATCATCTATAAATCTGTACAGGGGCCCACATAGATATACCCCATCATCTATAAATCTGTACAGGGGCCCACATAGATATACCCCATCATCTATAAATCTGTACAGGGCCTCACATAGATATACCCCATCATCTATAAATCTGTACCGGGCCTCACACAGATATACCCCATCATCTATAAATCTGTACAGGGGCCCACATAGATATACCCCATCATCTATAAATCTGTACAGGGGCCCACATAGATATACCCCATCATCTATAAATCTGTACAGGGGCCCACATAGATATACCCCATCATCTATAAATCTGTACAGGGGCCCACATAGATATACCCCATCATCTATAAATCTGTACAGGGGCCCACATAGATATACCCCATCATCTATAAATCTGTACAGGGGCCCACATAGATATACCCCATCATCTATAAATCTGTACCGGGCCTCACACAGATATACCCCATCATCTATAAATCTGTACCGGGCCTCACATAGATATACCCCATCATCTATAAATCTGTACCGGGCCTCACATAGATATACCCCATCATCTATAAATCTGTACCGGGCCTCACATAGATATACCCCATCATCTATAAATCTGTCGAGGGCCTCACACAGATATACCCCCATCATCTATATATCTGTACCGGGCCTCACATAGATATACCCCATCATCTATAAATCTGTACCGGGCCTCTCATAGATATACCCCATCATCTATAAATCTGTACCGGGCCTCACATAGATATACCCCCATCATCTATAAATCTGTACCGGGCCTCACATAGATATACCCCATCATCTATAAATCTGTACCGGGCCTCACATAGATATACCCCCATCATCTATAAATCTGTACCGGGCCTCACATAGATATACCCCATCATCTATAAATCTGTACCGGGCCTCACATAGATATACCCCATCATCTATAAATCTGTACCGGGCCTCACATAGATATACCCCATCATCTATAAATCTGTACCGGGCCTCACATAGATATACCCCATCATCTATAAATCTGTACCGGGCCTCACATAGATATACCCCCATCATCTATAAATCTGTACAGGGGCCCACATAGATATACCCCCATCATCTATAAATCTGTACAGGGCCTCACATAGATATACCCCATCATCTATAAATCTGTACCGGGGCCCACATAGATATACCCCATCATCTATAAATCTGTACTGGGGCCCACATAGATATACCCCATCATCTATAAATCTGTACCGGGCCTCACATAGATATACCCCCATCATCTATAAATCTGTACCGGGTCTCACATAGATATACCCCCATCATCTATAAATCTGTACAGGGCCTCACACAGATATACCCCATCATCTATAAATCTGTACCGGGTCTCACATAGATATACCCCCATCATCTATATATCTGTACCGGGCCTCACATAGATATACCCCCATCATCTATATATCTGTAGCGGGCCTCACATAGATATACCCCATCATCTATAAATCTGTACCGGGCCTCACATAGATATACCCCCATCATCTATAAATCTGTACCGGGCCTCACATAGATATACCCCATCATCTATAAATATGTACAGGGGCCCACATAGATATACCCCATCATCTATAAATCTGTACAGGGGCCCACATAGATATACCCCCCATCATCTATAAATCTGTACCGGGCCTCACATAGATATACCCCTATCATCTATAAATCTGTACAGGGGCCCACATAGATATACCCCCATCATCTATAAATGTGTACAGGGGCCCACATAGATATACCCCATCATCTATAAATCTGTACAGGGGCCCACATAGATATACCCCATCATCTATAAATCTGTACAGGGGCCCACATAGATATACCCCATCATCTATAAATCTGTCCAGGGGCCCACATAGATATACCCCACCATCTATAAATCTGTCCAGGGGCCCACATAGATATACCCCATCATCCATAAATCTGTCCAGGGGCCCACATAGATATACCCCACCATCTATAAATCTGTCCAGGGGCCCACATAGATATACCCCACCATCTATAAATCTGTCCAGGGGCCCACATAGATATACCCCACCATCTATAAATCTGTCCAGGGGCCCACATAGATATACCACATCATCCATAAATCTGTCCAGGGGCCCACATAGATATACCCCACCATCTATAAATCTGTACCGGGCCTCACATAGATATACCCCTATCATCTATAAATCTGTACCGGGCCTCACATAGATATACCCCATCATCTATAAATCTGTACAGGGCCTCACATAGATATACCCCCATCATCTATAAATCTGTACAGGGTCTCACATAGATATACCCCACCATCTATAAATCTGTCCAGGGGCCCACATAGATATACCCCACCATCTATAAATCTGTCCAGGGGCCCACATAGATATACCCCATCATCCATAAATCTGTACAGGGCCTCACATAGATATACCCCATCATCTATAAATCTGTACAGGGCCTCACATAGATATACCCCATCATCTATAAATCTGTACAGGGCCTCACATAGATATACCCCATCATCTATAAATCTGTACCGGGCCTCACATAGATATACCCCCATCATCTATAAATCTGTACAGGGGCTCACATAGATATACCCCATCATCTATAAATCTGTCTAGGGCCTCACACAGATATACTCCATCATCTATAAATCTGTACAGGGCCTCACATAGATATACCCCATCATCTATAAATCTGTACCGGGCCTCACATAGATATATCCCATCATCTATAAATCTGTACAGGGGCTCACATAGATATACCCCCATCATCTATAAATCTGTACCGGGCCTCACATAGATATACCCCATCATCTATAAATCTGTACCGGGCCTCACATAGATATACCCCATCATCTATAAATCTGTACCGGGCCTCACATAGATATACCCCCATCATCTATAAATCTGTACCGGGCCTCACATAGATATACCCCATCATCTATAAATCTGTACCGGGCCTCACATAGATATACCCCATCATCTATAAATCTGTACCGGGCCTCACACAGATATACCCCATCATCTATAAATCTGTACCGGGCCTCACATAGATATACCCCATCATCTATAAATCTGTACCGGGCCTCACACAGATATACCCCATCATCTATAAATCTGTACCGGGCCTCACATAGATATACCCCATCATCTATAAATCTGTACCGGGCCTCACATAGATATACCCCATCATCTATAAATCTGTACCGGGCCTCACATAGATATACCCCATCATCTATAAATCTGTCGAGGGCCTCACACAGATATACCCCCATCATCTATATATCTGTACCGGGCCTCACATAGATATACCCCATCATCTATAAATCTGTACCGGGCCTCACACAGATATACCCCATCATCTATAAATCTGTACCGGGCCTCACACAGATATACCCCATCATCTATAAATCTGTACCGGGCCTCACACAGATATACCCCATCATCTATAAATCTGTACCGGGCCTCACACAGATATACCCCATCATCTATAAATCTGTACCGGGCCTCACACAGATATACCCCATCATCTATAAATCTGTCTAGGGTCTCACACAGATATACCCCATCATCTATAAATCTGTACAGGGGCCCACATAGATATACCCCCATCATCTATAAATCTGTACTGGGCCTCACATAGATATACCCCATCATCTATAAATCTGTACCGGGCCTCACACAGATATACCCCATCATCTATAAATCTGTCTAGGGTCTCACACAGATATACCCCATCATCTATAAATCTGTCTAGGGTCTCACACAGATATACCCCATCATCAACAAGCATACTGGGTATTGCTATAGTAGTAAATGTCCCCGACTAAAATAAGTAACAATGCCCTTGATGACCTTGACCCAAAATACCCGAAACTTGAATTTGTCAGAGACATTATGGTTCTTTATCATTGTGTGAAGTTTGATAAACATCCCTCAAAGAATGAAGCAGCTAGAGTGCTGATTAACTTTGGGTGTTATGTACACTATGTAAAAGACAGTGGATTATATATACTACATACAAGACAGACGGGATTATATATACTACGTACAACACAGACGGGATTATATATACTACGTACAACACAGACGGGATTATGTATACTACGTACAACACAGACGGGATGATATATATACACATTTGTATACTACGTACAAGACAGACGGGATTATGTACACTACGTACAAGACAGACGGGATGATATATACTACGTACAAGACAGTCGGGATTATGTACACTACATACAAGACAGACGGGATTATATATACTACGTACAACACAGACGGGATTATATATACTACGTACAACACAGACGGGATTATATATACTACATACAAGACAGACGGGATTATATATATACATTTGTATACTACATACAAGACAGATGGGATTATATATACTACGTACAAGACAGACGGGATTATATAGATACATTTGTATACTACGTACAAGACAGACGAGATTACATATATACTACGTACAAGACAGACGGGATTATGTACACTACGTACAACACAGACGGAATATATATACTACGTACAAGACAAGACAGGATTATATATATACACATTTGTATACTACGTACAAGACAGACGGGATTATGTACACTACGTACAACACAGACGGGATTAAATATACTATGTACAAGACAGACGGGATTATGTACACTACGTACAAGACAGACGGGATTATATATACTACGTACAAGACAGACGGGATTATGTACACTACGTACAACACAGACGGGATTATATATACTACGTACAAGACAGACGGGATTATGTACACTACGTACAAGACAGACGGGATGATATATATACATTTGTATACTACGTACAAGACAGACGGGATTATGTACACTACGTACAAGACAGACGGGATTATATATACTACGTACAAGACAGACGGGATTATATATACTACGTACAAGACAGACGGGTTGATGTACACTACGCACAACACAGACGGGATTATGTACACTACATACAAGACAGACGGGATTATATATATACATTTGTATACTACGTACAAGACAGACGAGATTATGTACACTACGTACAAGACAGACGGGATGATATATATATATTTGTATACTACGTACAAGACAGACGGGATTATGTACACTACGTACAAGACAGACGGGATTATATATACTACGTACAAGACAGACGGGATTATATAGATACATTTGTATACTACGTACAAGACAGATGGGATTATGTATACTACATACAAGACAGACGGGATTATATATACTACGTACAAGACAGACGGGATTATATATACTACGTACAAGACCGACGGGATTATGTACACTACGTACAAGACAGAAAGGAGAGGAAACCTATATTTGCCCCCCCCCCCCCCCCCCCCCCAGTCTTTTTCAACAGGGAATCTGCATACCTCTCTCTTCACACTCCTGTGTGTCAGGGAAGCCCACAGACCAGAAGTGGGGCGGGGTCTCGGGTGGAACATAGTGGGCACGATGTTTGGAGCATGTCTGGACTCTCTGTCTCACCTCTTCATCACTCAAACCCATCGCAGAGTAGTACTTCAAAAACAGAAAACGGTTTGGTTTGTTTAACGTCCTATTAACAGCCGGGGTCATTTAAAGACGTGCCTGGTTTTGGAGCTACCCAGAGAAAAACAACCAACCTACGATTAGTACCAGGCAGAAAACAGCAAATATAAAAAAAATTTAATACTGCCTCCAACTTCAAAAGGATCCAACACTATAGTAACATTATTGTATCATTGCCCATTATTGTGACTCAATTCTTTTAGTCAGAGCGGAATATGAAACTGCCGCAAAGTAGAAGAATATTTGTGTTTTTGATAAAGATTATTTTCAGGTAAGAAAATGGATTATGAATACTGTAAATGTATCATTCTAGAGTTCAGTCTGATTTTAGCTCATAACAATTCAGTCTGATTTTAGCTCATAACAAAACTGAAACATGATTCACAATGACAAAACTTGTAAGAGAAATGATACACAGTCAAACCTTGTTATCTAAAACTCGGATAACTCAAAGTAAACATTTAGTTCTGACAATAAACTAAACTCATTCACCTCGATATCTTAAGTTTTTGCATGGCCAAACTGATTTTGAGATAACTAGGATTGTCTTCGTACAGAAACTACAATTAACACAATCATTATTTTGTGGAAAGTTTTCAATGTGAAAGTACTGAAATAAGATAACAGTTGAAACCTGATTTCTGATGTTGTAGTAAAATCATCAGCTTTTTATCTACAATGTCAAGTTCCCAGATATATATCAATAAAAACGAGAAAGACATAAATAATTCTTGAGAAGTATTTGTCAGTAATCCAATAGAACCAAAAAAACATAAGACTTACCTCATAGCATTCCTTACACTCGTAGCCGATCAGATTACGCCTCTCGTTTTGTTTTCTCACCACCCCCACAAAGGCATACTTAGCCACAGCCTTGTCTGGCAATCTGAAAAGTCAACAATGGCATTGTTTACAGTACCTGACCCAACATACTGTGAAAATAATTTTCCCTGCTTTGGGAATAAAATTCGTTTATATGAAAATTGTGTTACCCCAGTAATTGAAAATAAAATCAATTGAAAAAAAAATAGTAGTCCTTTAAAAAATTCATAACTGGAAAAAATACATCCCTCATTTTGTTTAAAAAAAATTGGGGAAACTTCATGCTTAATTACACAAAGGAATTTAACTCCTTATTAAACAACAGAATTTAGAGTTAAAAGAAGTACTAGTACTCTATTTACTTTCAACTGGAAGTTATCATAGACAGATGGACAAGTCATTACTACAGATTAATAGGCCCCTAATTATGAACAGACAAAGTCATTACTACAGATTAATAGGCCCCTTATTATGAACAGACAAAGTCATTACTACAGATTAATAGGCCCCTAATTATGAACAGACAAAGTCATTACTACAGACTAATAGGCCTCTAATTATGAACAGACAAAGTCATTACTACAGACTAATAGGCCTCTAATTATGAACAGACAAAGTCATTAATACAGACTAATAGGCCTCTAATTATGAACAGACAAAGTCATTACTACAGACTAATAGGCCTCTAATTATGAACAGACAAAGTCATTAATACAGACTAATAGGCCTCTAATTATGAACAGACAAAGTCATTACTACAGATTAATAGGCCCCTAATTATGAACAGACAAAGTCATTACTACAGATTAATAGGCCTCTAATTATGAACAGACAAAGTCATTACTACAGATTAATAGGCCCCTAATTATGAACAGACAAAGTCATTAATACAGATTAATAGGCCCCTAATTATGAACAGACAAAGTCATTAATACAGATTAATAGGCCCCTAATTATGAACAGACAAAGTCATTAATACAGATTAATAGGCCCCTAATTATGAACAGACAAAGTCATTACTACAGACTAATAGGCCCCTAATTATGAACAGACAAAGTCATTACTACAGATTAATAGGCCCCTTATTATGAACAGACAAAGTCATTACTACAGATTAATAGGCCCCTAATTATGAACAGACAAAGTCATTACTACAGACTAATAGGCCTCTAATTATGAACAGACAAAGTCATTACTACAGACTAATAGGCCTCTAATTATGAACAGACAAAGTCATTAATACAGACTAATAGGCCTCTAATTATGAACAGACAAAGTCATTACTACAGACTAATAGGCCCCTAATTATGAACAGACAAAGTCATTACTACAGACTAATAGGCCCCTAATTATGAACAGACAAAGTCATTACTACAGATTAATAGGCCCCTTATTATGAACAGACAAAGTCATTACTACAGATTAATAGGCCCCTAATTATGAACAGACAAAGTCATTACTACAGACTAATAGGCCTCTAATTATGAACAGACAAAGTCATTACTACAGACTAATAGGCCTCTAATTATGAACAGACAAAGTCATTAATACAGATTAATAGGCCTCTAATTATGAACAGACAAAGTCATTACTACAGATTAATAGGCCTCTAATTATGAACAGACAAAGTCATTACTACAGATTAATAGGCCCCTAATTATGAACAGACAAAGTCATTAATACAGATTAATAGGCCCCTAATTATGAACAGACAAAGTCATTACTACAGATTAATAGGCCCCTAATTATGAACAGACAAAGTCATTACTACAGATTAATAGGCCCCTAATTATGAACAGACAAAGTCATTACTACAGACTAATAGGCCCCTTATTATGAACAGACAAAGTCATTACTACAGACTAATAGGCCTCTAATTATGAACAGACAAAGTCATTACTACAGACTAATAGGCCTCTAATTATGAACAGACAAAGTCATTAATACAGACTAATAGGCCTCTAATTATGAACAGACAAAGTCATTACTACAGATTAATAGGCCCCTAATTATGAACAGACAAAGTCATTACTACAGATTAATAGGCCTCTAATTATGAACAGACAAAGTCATTAATACAGACTAATAGGCCTCTAATTATGAACAGACAAAGTCATTAATACAGACTAATAGGCCTCTAATTATGAACAGACAAAGTCATTACTACAGACTAATAGGCCCCTAATTATGAACAGACAAAGTCATTAATACAGATTAATAGGCCCCTAATTATGAACAGACAAAGTCATTACTACAGATTAATAGGCCTCTAATTATGAACAGACAAAGTCATTAATACAGATTAATAGGCCTCTAATTATGAACAGACAAAGTCATTAATACAGACTAATAGGCCTCTAATTATGAACAGACAAAGTCATTAATACAGATTAATAGGCCTCTAATTATGAACAGACAAAGTCATTACTACAGATTAATAGGCCTCTAATTATGAACAGACAAAGTCATTACTACAGATTAATAGGCCCCTAATTATGAACAGACAAAGTCATTACTACAGATTAATAGGCCTCTAATTATGAACAGACAAAGTCATTAATACAGATTAATAGGCCCCTAATTATGAACAGACAAAGTCATTAATACAGATTAATAGGCCTCTAATTATGAACAGACAAAGTCATTAATACAGACTAATAGGCCTCTAATTATGAACAGACAAAGTCATTAATACAGACTAATAGGCCTCTAATTATGAACAGACAAAGTCATTAATACAGATTAATAGGCCTCTAATTATGAACAGACAAAGTCATTAATACAGATTAATAGGCCCCTAATTATGAACAGACAAAGTCATTACTACAGATTAATAGGCCCCTAATTATGAACAGACAAAGTCATTACTACAGATTAATAGGCCTCTAATTATGAACAGACAAAGTCATTACTACAGACTAATAGGCCTCTAATTATGAACAGACAAAGTCATTACTACAGATTAATAGGCCTCTAATTATGAACAGACAAAGTCATTAATACAGACTAATAGGCCTCTAATTATGAACAGACAAAGTCATTAATACAGACTAATAGGCCTCTAATTATGAACAGACAAAGTCATTAATACAGACTAATAGGCCTCTAATTATGAACAGACAAAGTCATTAATACAGATTAATAGGCCTCTAATTATGAACAGACAAAGTCATTAATACAGACTAATAGGCCTCTAATTATGAACAGACAAAGTCATTAATACAGATTAATAGGCCCCTAATTATGAACAGACAAAGTCATTACTACAGATTAATAGGCCTCTAATTATGAACAGACAAAGTCATTACTACAGATTAATAGGCCCCTAATTATGAACAGACAAAGTCATTACTACAGATTAATAGGCCCCTAATTATGAACAGACAAAGTCATTAATACAGATTAATAGGCCTCTAATTATGAACAGACAAAGTCATTACTACAGATTAATAGGCCCCTAATTATGAACAGACAAAGTCATTACTACAGATTAATAGGCCTCTAATTATGAACAGACAAAGTCATTACTACAGATTAATAGGCCTCTAATTATGAACAGACAAAGTCATTACTACAGATTAATAGGCCCCTAATTATGAACAGACAAAGTCATTAATACAGACTAATAGGCCTCTAATTATGAACAGACAAAGTCATTACTACAGATTAATAGGCCTCTAATTATGAACAGACAAAGTCATTAATACAGATTAATAGGCCTCTAATTATGAACAGACAAAGTCATTAATACAGATTAATAGGCCTCTAATTATGAACAGACAAAGTCATTAATACAGATTAATAGGCCTCTAATTATGAACAGACAAAGTCATTACTACAGATTAATAGGCCCCTAATTATGAACAGACAAAGTCATTACTACAGATTAATAGGCCTCTAATTATGAACAGACAAAGTCATTAATACAGATTAATAGGCCTCTAATTATGAACAGACAAAGTCATTACTACAGATTAATAGGCCTCTAATTATGAACAGACAAAGTCATTAATACAGATTAATAGGCCCCTAATTATGAACAGACAAAGTCATTACTACAGACTAATAGGCCCCTAATTATGAACAGACAAAGTCATTAATACAGACTAATAGGCCTCTAATTATGAACAGACAAAGTCATTACTACAGATTAATAGGCCTCTAATTATGAACAGACAAAGTCATTAATACAGATTAATAGGCCTCTAATTATGAACAGACAAAGTCATTACTACAGACTAATAGGCCTCTAATTATGAACAGACAAAGTCATTACTACAGATTAATAGGCCTCTAATTATGAACAGACAAAGTCATTAATACAGATTAATAGGCCTCTAATTATGAACAGACAAAGTCATTAATACAGATTAATAGGCCTCTAATTATGAACAGACAAAGTCATTAATACAGATTAATAGGCCTCTAATTATGAACAGACAAAGTCATTACTACAGATTAATAGGCCTCTAATTATGAACAGACAAAGTCATTACTACAGATTAATAGGCCCCTAATTATGAACAGACAAAGTCATTACTACAGATTAATAGGCCTCTAATTATGAACAGACAAAGTCATTAATACAGATTAATAGGCCCCTAATTATGAACAGACAAAGTCATTAATACAGACTAATAGGCCTCTAATTATGAACAGACAAAGTCATTACTACAGACTAATAGGCCTCTAATTATGAACAGACAAAGTCATTACTACAGACTAATAGGCCTCTAATTATGAACAGACAAAGTCATTACTACAGATTAATAGGCCCCTAATTATGAACAGACAAAGTCATTACTACAGACTAATAGGCCCCTAATTATGAACAGACAAAGTCATTACTACAGATTAATAGGCCCCTAATTATGAACAGACAAAGTCATTACTACAGACTAATAGGCCTCTAATTATGAACAGACAAAGTCATTACTACAGATTAATAGGCCCCTAATTATGAACAGACAAAGTCATTACTACAGATTAATAGGCCTCTAATTATGAACAGACAAAGTCATTACTACAGATTAATAGGCCTCTAATTATGAACAGACAAAGTCATTACTACAGATTAATAGGCCTCTAATTATGAACAGACAAAGTCATTACTACAGATTAATAGGCCCCTAATTATGAACAGACAAAGTCATTACTACAGATTAATAGGCCTCTAATTATGAACAGACAAAGTCATTACTACAGACTAATAGGCCTCTAATTATGAACAGACAAAGTCATTAATACAGATTAATAGGCCCCTAATTATGAACAGACAAAGTCATTACTACAGATTAATAGGCCTCTAATTATGAACAGACAAAGTCATTAATACAGATTAATAGGCCTCTAATTATGAACAGACAAAGTCATTACTACAGATTAATAGGCCCCTTATTATGAACAGACAAAGTCATTAATACAGATTAATAGGCCTCTAATTATGAACAGACAAAGTCATTACTACAGATTAATAGGCCTCTAATTATGAACAGACAAAGTCATTAATACAGATTAATAGGCCTCTAATTATGAACAGACAAAGTCATTACTACAGATTAATAGGCCCCTTATTATGAACAGACAAAGTCATTACTACAGACTAATAGGCCCCTAATTATGAACAGACAAAGTCATTAATACAGACTAATAGGCCCCTAATTATGAACAGACAAAGTCATTACTACAGACTAATAGGCCTCTAATTATGAACAGACAAAGTCATTAATACAGACTAATAGGCCTCTAATTATGAACAGACAAAGTCATTAATACAGATTAATAGGCCTCTAATTATGAACAGACAAAGTCATTACTACAGATTAATAGGCCTCTAATTATGAACAGACAAAGTCATTACTACAGATTAATAGGCCTCTAATTATGAACAGACAAAGTCATTACTACAGACTAATAGGCCCCTAATTATGAACAGACAAAGTCATTAATACAGATTAATAGGCCTCTAATTATGAACAGACAAAGTCATTAATACAGACTAATAGGCCCCTAATTATGAACAGACAAAGTCATTACTACAGACTAATAGGCCCCTAATTATGAACAGACAAAGTCATTAATACAGATTAATAGGCCTCTAATTATGAACAGACAAAGTCATTACTACAGATTAATAGGCCTCTAATTATGAACAGACAAAGTCATTACTACAGATTAATAGGCCTCTAATTATGAACAGACAAAGTCATTAATACAGACTAATAGGCCCCTAATTATGAACAGACAAAGTCATTACTACAGACTAATAGGCCCCTAATTATGAACAGACAAAGTCATTAATACAGACTAATAGGCCTCTAATTATGAACAGACAAAGTCATTACTACAGATTAATAGGCCTCTAATTATGAACAGACAAAGTCATTAATACAGATTAATAGGCCTCTAATTATGAACAGACAAAGTCATTACTACAGACTAATAGGCCTCTAATTATGAACAGACAAAGTCATTACTACAGATTAATAGGCCTCTAATTATGAACAGACAAAGTCATTAATACAGATTAATAGGCCTCTAATTATGAACAGACAAAGTCATTAATACAGATTAATAGGCCTCTAATTATGAACAGACAAAGTCATTAATACAGATTAATAGGCCTCTAATTATGAACAGACAAAGTCATTACTACAGATTAATAGGCCTCTAATTATGAACAGACAAAGTCATTACTACAGATTAATAGGCCCCTAATTATGAACAGACAAAGTCATTAATACAGACTAATAGGCCTCTAATTATGAACAGACAAAGTCATTACTACAGACTAATAGGCCTCTAATTATGAACAGACAAAGTCATTACTACAGACTAATAGGCCTCTAATTATGAACAGACAAAGTCATTACTACAGATTAATAGGCCCCTAATTATGAACAGACAAAGTCATTACTACAGACTAATAGGCCCCTAATTATGAACAGACAAAGTCATTACTACAGATTAATAGGCCCCTAATTATGAACAGACAAAGTCATTACTACAGACTAATAGGCCTCTAATTATGAACAGACAAAGTCATTACTACAGACTAATAGGCCTCTAATTATGAACAGACAAAGTCATTAATACAGATTAATAGGCCCCTAATTATGAACAGACAAAGTCATTACTACAGATTAATAGGCCTCTAATTATGAACAGACAAAGTCATTACTACAGATTAATAGGCCCCTAATTATGAACAGACAAAGTCATTACTACAGATTAATAGGCCTCTAATTATGAACAGACAAAGTCATTACTACAGATTAATAGGCCTCTAATTATGAACAGACAAAGTCATTACTACAGATTAATAGGCCTCTAATTATGAACAGACAAAGTCATTACTACAGATTAATAGGCCCCTAATTATGAACAGACAAAGTCATTACTACAGATTAATAGGCCTCTAATTATGAACAGACAAAGTCATTACTACAGACTAATAGGCCTCTAATTATGAACAGACAAAGTCATTAATACAGATTAATAGGCCCCTAATTATGAACAGACAAAGTCATTACTACAGATTAATAGGCCTCTAATTATGAACAGACAAAGTCATTAATACAGATTAATAGGCCTCTAATTATGAACAGACAAAGTCATTACTACAGATTAATAGGCCCCTTATTATGAACAGACAAAGTCATTAATACAGATTAATAGGCCTCTAATTATGAACAGACAAAGTCATTACTACAGATTAATAGGCCTCTAATTATGAACAGACAAAGTCATTAATACAGATTAATAGGCCTCTAATTATGAACAGACAAAGTCATTACTACAGATTAATAGGCCCCTTATTATGAACAGACAAAGTCATTACTACAGACTAATAGGCCCCTAATTATGAACAGACAAAGTCATTAATACAGACTAATAGGCCCCTAATTATGAACAGACAAAGTCATTACTACAGACTAATAGGCCTCTAATTATGAACAGACAAAGTCATTAATACAGACTAATAGGCCTCTAATTATGAACAGACAAAGTCATTAATACAGATTAATAGGCCTCTAATTATGAACAGACAAAGTCATTACTACAGATTAATAGGCCTCTAATTATGAACAGACAAAGTCATTACTACAGATTAATAGGCCTCTAATTATGAACAGACAAAGTCATTACTACAGACTAATAGGCCCCTAATTATGAACAGACAAAGTCATTAATACAGATTAATAGGCCTCTAATTATGAACAGACAAAGTCATTAATACAGACTAATAGGCCCCTAATTATGAACAGACAAAGTCATTACTACAGACTAATAGGCCCCTAATTATGAACAGACAAAGTCATTAATACAGATTAATAGGCCTCTAATTATGAACAGACAAAGTCATTACTACAGATTAATAGGCCTCTAATTATGAACAGACAAAGTCATTACTACAGATTAATAGGCCTCTAATTATGAACAGACAAAGTCATTAATACAGACTAATAGGCCCCTAATTATGAACAGACAAAGTCATTACTACAGACTAATAGGCCCCTAATTATGAACAGACAAAGTCATTAATACAGATTAATAGGCCTCTAATTATGAACAGACAAAGTCATTACTACAGATTAATAGGCCTCTAATTATGAACAGACAAAGTCATTACTACAGATTAATAGGCCCCTAATTATGAACAGACAAAGTCATTACTACAGATTAATAGGCCTCTAATTATGAACAGACAAAGTCATTACTACAGACTAATAGGCCTCTAATTATGAACAGACAAAGTCATTAATACAGATTAATAGGCCCCTAATTATGAACAGACAAAGTCATTACTACAGATTAATAGGCCTCTAATTATGAACAGACAAAGTCATTACTACAGATTAATAGGCCCCTTATTATGAACAGACAAAGTCATTAATACAGATTAATAGGCCTCTAATTATGAACAGACAAAGTCATTACTACAGATTAATAGGCCTCTAATTATGAACAGACAAAGTCATTAATACAGATTAATAGGCCTCTAATTATGAACAGACAAAGTCATTACTACAGATTAATAGGCCCCTTATTATGAACAGACAAAGTCATTACTACAGACTAATAGGCCCCTAATTATGAACAGACAAAGTCATTAATACAGACTAATAGGCCCCTAATTATGAACAGACAAAGTCATTACTACAGACTAATAGGCCTCTAATTATGAACAGACAAAGTCATTAATACAGACTAATAGGCCTCTAATTATGAACAGACAAAGTCATTAATACAGATTAATAGGCCTCTAATTATGAACAGACAAAGTCATTACTACAGATTAATAGGCCTCTAATTATGAACAGACAAAGTCATTACTACAGATTAATAGGCCTCTAATTATGAACAGACAAAGTCATTACTACAGACTAATAGGCCCCTAATTATGAACAGACAAAGTCATTAATACAGATTAATAGGCCCCTAATTATGAACAGACAAAGTCATTAATACAGATTAATAGGCCTCTAATTATGAACAGACAAAGTCATTACTACAGACTAATAGGCCCCTAATTATGAACAGACAAAGTCATTAATACAGATTAATAGGCCTCTAATTATGAACAGACAAAGTCATTAATACAGACTAATAGGCCCCTAATTATGAACAGACAAAGTCATTACTACAGATTAATAGGCCCCTAATTATGAACAGACAAAGTCATTAATACAGACTAATAGGCCTCTAATTATGAACAGACAAAGTCATTACTACAGATTAATAGGCCTCTAATTATGAACAGACAAAGTCATTACTACAGATTAATAGGCCCCTAATTATGAACAGACAAAGTCATTAATACAGACTAATAGGCCTCTAATTATGAACAGACAAAGTCATTACTACAGATTAATAGGCCTCTAATTATGAACAGACAAAGTCATTACTACAGATTAATAGGCCCCTAATTATGAACAGACAAAGTCATTACTACAGATTAATAGGCCCCTTATTATGAACAGACAAAGTCATTACTACAGATTAATAGGCCCCTAATTATGAATGGTTATTTCCAATTCAACCCACATGGGTTACTTAAGTTTTGCCATACTTATCAAAACTATCATCCAATTCTTCCATGTTTTCCAGTTCCTCAGCTGGATTTCCATCTTCCTTCTCACAATCATCTACAATGTTAAATTATAGAATAAGACAACATCACCTATTTTACCAAATTTAACTGCACAAACAAATTCTCCATTTCAACCATGCATGTGGCAATTTCCCAAAATAGCCAGGAATAAAAAAAAAAGGAAGAGAAAAAGAAAAACCACTTACAGATGACAGCAATAGTTTAGGGATAGCTATATATATATATACATTGTACATCTACACATAAATTTGACAGTGTGATGTGAAAGTGATAAATGCCAGTATCATTTATATATTTAATAAGTTGACAGTGATAACTGACAGTATTACGCATAAGTTGACAGTGAACCATCATTGATATCCAACAGTGCTATAGCTTGTAGTTTGGACCAAAGTAAATGTCATCATTTTCTGAGCATCCTTTTTCCAGACAGCATGATTACCAAATACAGAAACAAGACATAGATGAATGCTCACCTTCCGAGTTGTAGCCAGTTGTCACAATGACACGTCTTTTCCTTGACCCAAACTTAACACTACGTGAACTACAGGGAATACCCTGTGAATCCTCGTCAATACTTGTTGAGGTGAGACGTTCTGGTCCATTGTCACCCTGTGAATCCTCGTCAATACATGTTGAGGTGAGACGTTCTGGTCCATTGTCACCCTGTGCCAAATCATCAATGTGAAAATCCTTTAACGTGGCCACACTACAATCTAATGAGGGAGCATGGACCTCGTCGCTGTCAAACTCAATACAACACCTATCCTTTATTCCCACATCCCCCTGTTTATGGAATGACAACTTTTTTCTTGATGGGATTTCATGACTTTCCAAGATAAGTTCTGACTCCTCATCACACAGTACTGACAAGTGTACATTTGGATCCATACTTCCATTTCTACTCAAAGTGTACTCACTATCATCTGATGACGAAGTCCTGTTACATCTGGGCAGTTTCTCCAGTCTTACTGAATCAGGTGCCATGGTTTCATCCAGGTCAACAGCATTTGACTTTTGACCTTGTAGAATGGATAGCTCTTTACCAGGTGACCTTTGAACATATTGTATAGATGGCCTGTTACCAGATAACCTTTGACCCCGTTGTATGGTTGATCCCTTTCTAGGAGACTTTTGACCCCTAATCACTGATGAGTCCTTGCCAGTTGACTTTGCACTTTTCAAAGGACTCTCATTTGACGGATGACGGTTTCTGGATTTTTTGGTAGGAATCACAGGCTTTTTGAATGGTGGAGTATTTTCCTTTACATTTTCCTCCACAGATTCCTCAATGACATCTCCAC
>NW_022980143.1:0-1211 GCF_902652985.1 Pecten maximus | reverse complement strand
ACATTTTGTGTTCATGCTCAAATACATTTGGTAATCAATCTGATATTTGATTTTAGATGTTTATCATTGGTTTAAGGAATTTCAGAAAATTATTTTTGAGTGTTAATTTTTTCCTTCAAACTGCTGTTTCATGATTTAAGCGAGTTTTAAGAAAGTTAGCACAGGATTCATGTTTAAGCATGGGAATAGTTTCGTGAATACAGAGCCTGGTCTTTTTCTCCTGGTTCATTTCTCCATTCAAATCCATACCTTTCGCTCCACATTTCTCCCTCGTTTTCCCGAGTAAGAATTTTCAGTTCGTTAATATGGTGGTATTCTAACCTATTTTATCCTACACGATGAGACAAAAACACTACATTGCTCTAAGAAATATAGATTTTTTCATTACAGATTCGTCCTTTTTACTTTCCATCTTTCGTAAACGTAATGACGAAGAAATTTCCTCTACCACGTAGGTTTCGAAATCGCGACCCAGAGGTGGAGGGCTAGTGATAAAGTGTCGGGACACCTTAACACTTAGCCATCGTGGCCCCCCTATTATAATCTTGAAGAATTAATGCCTACACGGTTACCTTTATGAGAATGTCTTTCACTTTTTCTTTGTCCTCATTATGACCTCCAGTGGCGTTTTGTTTTAAAATCTTGATACATGTAATTTAAATGTAAACAACAACAATGAGTTACTGCTGCTCGAAAATCTGCCCAAGGATGCAAACATGACTTCTTAAAACCGGCAATAAATTTTAAATTACTTTACCAAATATATTGTCAACATCTGGATCTTAGTTTCAGAGGGGCCGCGGTGGCCGAGTGGTTAAGGTGTCCCGACACTTTAACACTAGCCCTCCACCTCTGGGTTGCGAGTTCGAAACCTACGTGGGGCAGTTGCCAGGTACTGACCGTAGGCCGGTGTTTTTTCTCCGGGTACTCCGGCTTTCCTCCACCTCCAAAACCTGGCACGTCCTTAAATGACCCTGGCTGTTAATAGGACGTTAAACAAAAACAAACCAAACCAAACAACCATCTGTGACAAGATCTTCAATTTTGTATGCGTTGAAAAAGTTGAATGAATATTTTTTGTTGTACCATTTTGACATTCAGTAGTCTTAGTTTCAGGGAACAGTATTTCCACATCTATATCTATTTTGTTTGCTTGTATTTTACTTATAGTATTCTTTTGCAAAATATCTTAATGTTGACCACGTGGTTTA
>NW_022980142.1:0-1001 GCF_902652985.1 Pecten maximus | reverse complement strand
AAGCCCCCCCCCCCCCCCCCCCCCCCCCCCTAAAATTGTCAAAGTAAGGGTATCTTAAAAAACGAATTCCCGTATCAATCAGCGAAATAATAATATAAAATCATTAAAAAACATCTCTCATATACTTGTTTTTATAAAACACACCAGGTATGAATCTATCGTGAAATACACTAGAATGCAGGATTTTGCATTTACTTGCTATTTTTTTCAGGGGGAGTACCCGCGTCCAGATTTCAGTAAACTGACAAAAGTTAATCAATAAATAAGCGTTTTGTTCTACCTTTGTGACAATTATTTCATTATTTAGAAAACGATACTATAGTGACGTTCTGTGTGAATCAATTTATGCCCCCTCCCCCCTTTCCACTTATCGAAAATCTTATTCTCGAAAGATTGCAAAATTTGCTATAATCATTAAGTCATTTCATTTTCCCGAAATTTTGTTCCGAAATTTTGGCCCCCAGACCCCTCGCCAAAAAAAAATTCGGCTCCCGCCTATGGCGCACGTATTACCACATTACATCTAAATTACTGGACCCCCCAACCCCCCCAACCCCCTTTCCAATTCCTGGATCCGCGCCTGCTGTGTACTGTCATATACGGTGCATGGTAATCTAACGTTCAAAATAATGAATAATTTATGATTATAAATTATCGTTCATCGACGAAACTCTTCAAATAATCGTAAATTAGACGAAACTCTTCAGCGAGCCGAAGCATTTTCCGGACAAAATACATGCGGAGATGACCCCCAAAAGTACACCTGACGACTGACGATCATATAATCGCATGACCTTTGAACCCCGTATGTAAATGAGGAATCTGGACAGGCTCAGGGAGCCGTTTGAGAAATGGCGTTCTGAGCGAGGAAGTCGGCGATGTTTTCACGGATTATTGTGTTTTGGATGTAACAATTCGTATTGAGTGGCACGGTAGGTTAAAGATGAATGTTTTCTGATGACGGTCGCATATAGTGTGCGCCGTGTCAGTTTGAATAAATG
>NW_022980141.1:0-2084 GCF_902652985.1 Pecten maximus | reverse complement strand
GTAAGGAGGGGGTAACATGTCCCACCAGCCTCTCCCGTAACAGATAATCTAGTAAGGAGGGGGGGGGGGGGGGGGGGGGGGTAACACTTATCTAGTATGGAGTGGGTAACTTGTCCCGCCAGCCTCTCCTGTTACAGATAATCTAGTAAGGAGGGGGTAACATGTCCCGCCAGCCTCTCCCGTTACAGATAATCTAGTAAGGAGCGGGTAACATGTCCCGCCAGCCTCTCCCGTAACAGATAATCTAGTAAGGAGGCGGTAACATGTCCCGCCAGTCTCTATCGTTATAGATAATCTAGTAAAGAGGAGGTAACATGTCCCACCAAGCCTCTCCGGTAACAGATAATCTAGTAAAGAGGAGGTAACATGTCCCGCCAGCCTCTCCCGATACAGATAATCTAGTAAGGAGGAGGTAACATGTCCCGCCAGCCTCTCCCGTCATAGATAATCTAGTAAGGAGGGGGGGGGGGGGGGGGGGGGGGGGGGGGGGGGTAACACTTATCTAGTATGGAGTGGGTAACTTGTCCCGCCAGCCTCTTCTGTTACACCTCTTATCATTTTGCACCGCGTGATTCATAGCATTTGAAAAAGAAATAAAATCTTTTTCCTGTTGTCATATGTCATTGTAATCGTAAAATAGTAACTCATAGACGGATATAGCCATATAATCGCAATAAGGAAATTTTAAATCAAAACAGTCTGACTATTGATAAAATGTCGTCAGGCACAGGAACTTGACCTGCAGTTGATCTAGGCCAAGTAAGGATGGAGTACCGGGGTCCTGTCTGTGTATGTGTGAGGTTTAATTTACATCATAGCAAGGAAAATCAAAGCAGACTAAAAATAACCTGTCGTCAAGTTATGCTATAGGGAAAAAAAAGTTTGTATAAAAAAAATCAAAATGATAATAACGTACAAAGCGAGGTCGGTGGCGAATAAAATCAGAATGAATGACAATAAACTTTCCTCAAGTCGAGAGCCTCGTGACCTTTGACCTCTTGTTTCAATCATTGTTGTTGATAATCGTTGTTGTTAATAAGAAATATAGTCTGGTGTGCTAATTCGGGTATTTCGTTGGCAAGTCGTGTATACTATATTCTTGAAGCAGCTTCTTTCAAGGGGCATTCCTTTTTTCGGACAGCAGAAACATGCACGGTCCGTGTAACACTTAACAATTCTAAATTCTAAAATGTTTTAGAATTTTAGATTTTTAGATTTTTGACCAAAATTCTAAAGTTTCAACTTTCAAAACTGTTATGAGTTTTTCGATATTTAGGTTGTTTTTTTAACAAAATTCTAAAATTTCAAAACTGTTTTGAATTTTTAGATTCTAAGGTTTTTGACAGTTTTTAAAATATCAAATATCCAAAATCGTTTTCTCGATTTTGATTTTTTGGATTTTTGGACTTTTAGACCTTTTCCGTTCAAGTTCCCAAAATATCAAAACTCGTGAGAGTAAAACGCATTATTAATGTACAGATTGTAACTGTTACTACTTTGAAAAAAATACATATTTTCCAGTAAGTATCATTTTGACTGCCTAAACTTGATTCAAACGAAGGAATGCCCTTTAAGTTGGCAAACACGACGCTTGTCGAACAGTCTTATCCCTATCGAAAAAAATGTCATTGTGGATAAATAAGGTGTTCATTGAACAGTGTTGAAGTCAGGAAAGAAACGGAAATACAGAAACTTTACATTACGCTACCTTTGAAACTTTAAGTTGGAGCTATAGCAGATTTTATCTTAGGTTTGTTTTGTTTAGCGTCCTATTAACAGCCAGGGTCATTTATTAGGACGTGCCAGGTTTGGAGGAGGATCGCCGGAGTACCCGGTGCCCTCTACAACATTTGAACATTTCGAATATATCGAACGTGCCTTGTGCACTGTCCATGGAAGGATTATATATATACACTGTATATATATATATATATAATTATGTGTGTGTATATAAAACACACGATATATTTGTTTTTGTTTAACGTCCTATTAACAGCCAGGGTCATTTAATGACGTGCCAGGTTTTGGAGGTGGAGGAAAGCCGGAGTGCCCGGAGAAAAACCACCGGCCTACGGTCATACCGG
>NW_022980140.1:0-6886 GCF_902652985.1 Pecten maximus | reverse complement strand
AACCCCCTTGGGAAGTAGCCTTGTAAGAACTTGAATCTGACAAATAATCTGCCCTTCAATCCTACAACAGCAAAAAGACAGAATAAAATCATTACCTAGATTGGCCGGAAATACCTGACCGGATATCCGCGGCCATATCTCCGTCGTGGTCCAATGGGCGGCTGGTCCTTCCGGGATCTGTAATGTAATTGATCTAAAAGCATTAGAATTTGAAATTATTGAAAGAAAGTATCGTTTTAAACCAAATGTTTCGGTAAAATCGGCGATACTTAATATACACCGCCGCGATAAAATCGAAAGATACTTTTGGACAGATTTGTTGTATCACCAGGCCGCGTCACTGATGCTACAAGGCACTATCACTTGTATCAAAACATACTGTTTGTAGGGAAAGAGAAGCAAATGTACAGAAACATCATTCAAACTTGGTGCATTCATAACCACCCGTTAAGGTTTGAATGTGGCCTTGTTAGAATTTGAATCTGACAAATAATCTGCCCTTTAATCCTACAACAGCAAAAAGATAGAAAAAAAATCATTACCTAGACTGGCCGGAAATACCTGACCGGATATCCGGCGGTCATATCTCCGTCGTGGTCCAATGGGCGGCTGGTCCTTCCGGGATCTGCAATATATTGATCTAAGAAGCATTAGAATTTGAAATTATTGAAACAAAGTATCGTTTTACCAAATTATTGGATTGGCCATAATGTCGCTGCAGTCATCCATAGGTCTGGGATCTGCAGTTGATTGATGTTTGTAAGAGTTAGCATCTGTTATTATTGAAAGAGTATCGTTTTATTAATCTGTTGATTTTACCTGCATTTATTGGGTTTTATTGATTTATTTTCATTGACTTTTATTCAGATTTTTTATTTTTTTATTTTATTTTTTTTTCAGGTTTTATTTTGATCTCTTATACATTTCGTTGACTTATTGATATTTATTATTGATTAATTTGCCTATTTATTTTTGATATTTTTTTTTTTTATTTTTTGTTTTTATTTATTTCATTTATTTCATTTATTTATTGCTATTGTGTTATTTCAACAGTTTATTGTAGTTTAGTTTCAGGTTGATTTTATTTCATTGTTTTAATTTTATTGCTTTTGTTTAATTATTGTTATCTGTAATTTTTGTGAAGCAAATTTAATTGTTTTATAATTGAGATTTTACGTCACTCTTCGAAAAAACAGAAACAGACATTACCTAAGTTGTGAAGGTAAGTACATCACCAGGCCATCAATCGCTCATATTGTCACTCCTGTTGTTCAGGTCCTCTGCTTCCATGATCTGCAATTTGCTATTCTAAGAAGTGAAAAAAAATGAAAATAGTCAAATTTAAACATATATACAGAATACACCTTGTTACAAAAAATATTGAGTTCTTAGTATAAAGGCTCAAACCCAAGAGCAGCAATCTGATTTTTTAGTTCTTAGAAAACAGGAACCCCCCCCACCCTCCCCACCTGTAATCAAACATTAAAGTTCTAAGTATACAGGACCCCCCCCCCCCCCCCCCCCAGTAATAAAACATTAAAAAGTTCTTAGTATACAGGACCCCACCCCACACCCCAGTAATAAAACATTTAAGTTCTTAGTACACAGGACCCCCCCCCCCCCCACCTCCCCAACACTAATAAAACATTCAAGTTCTTAGTATAAAGGACCCACCCACCCACTTACCTACCCACCCCAGTACTTAGTATACAGGACCCCCCTCCCCACCTGTAATCAAACATTCAAGTTCTTAGTATACAGGACCGCCCCCCCCCCTCCCAACCTGTAATCATACATTAAACTTCTTAGTATACAGGACATCCCCCCGAAACATTTATAAAACATTCAAGTTCTTAGTATAGAGGACTTACCCCTACCAGTAATATAACATTAAAGTTCTTAGTATACAGCCCCCCCCCCCCCCCCCCCCAACACTTATAAAACATTCAAGTTCTTAGTATAAAGGACCGACCCCCCGCCCGCCCGTCCCCAGCATCTTAGTGTAAAGGACCCCCCACGAACCAGTAATAAAACATTAAAGTTCTTAGTATACAGGACCCCCCCACCCCAGTAATAAAACATTAAAGTTCTTAGAATACAGGACCCCCTCCCCACCAGTAATAAAACATTAAAGTTCTTAGTATACAGGCCCCCCCCCCCCCCCCCACCAGTTATAAAACATTCAAGTTCTTAGTATACAGGACCTCTCCCCCCCCCCCCCCAGTAATAAAACATTAAAAAGTTCTTAGTATACAGGACCCCCCACCCCAGTAATAAAACATTAAAGTTCTTAGTACACAGGACCCCCCCCCCCCCCCCCAACACTAATAAAACATTCAAGTTCTTAGTATAAAGGACCACCCCACCCACTTACCCACCAACCCCAGTACTTAGTATACAGGACCCCTCCCCACCTGTAACCAAACATTAAAGTTCTTAGTATACAACCCCTCCCCTCCCCCCACCAGTTATAAAACATTCAATTTCTTAGTATACAGGACCCCCCCCCCCCCCCCAACACTAATAAAACATTAAAGTTCTTAGTATTAAGGACCCACCCACCCCAAGTACTAAGTATACAGGACCCCCCACCCCCACCAGTAATCAAACATTCAGGTTCTTAGTATACAGGACACCCACCAGTAATAAAACATCAAAGTTCTTAGTATACATGACCCCCTCCCCCCACCTGTAATCAAACATTAAAGTTCTTGGTATACAGGATTGCTCCCTCCACCCCCCAGTAATAAAACATTAAAAAGTTCTCATTATACAGGACCCCCACCCCCAGTAATAAAACATTAAATTTCTTAGTATACAGGAACCCCCCCCCCCCCCCCCCCCCCCCCAACACTAATAAAACATTCCAAGTTCTTAGTATACAGGTCCCCCCCCCCCCCCCAGTAATAAAACATTAAAAAGTTCTTAGTATACAGGACCCCCTTCCACCTGTAATCAAAACATTAAAGTTCTTAGTATACAGGACCCCCTCCCCCCCCCCCCCCCCCCCCCCCACCAGTTATAAAACATTCAAGTTCTTTGGATACAGAATCCCTCCCCAACAGTAATAAAACATTAGAAGTTCTTAGTAATAAAGGACCACCCCACCCACTTACCCACCAACCCCAGTAACTTAGTACACAGGACCCCCCCCCCCCCTCCCCTCCCCACCAGTAATAAAACATTAAAGTTCTTAGTATACAGCCCCCCCCCCCCCCACCAGTAATATAACATTAAAGTTCTTAGAATACAGGACCCCCCCCCCCCCACCAGTTATAAAACATTCAATTTCTTAGTATACAGGACCCCCCCCCCCCCAACCAGTAATAAAACATTAAAGTTCTTAGTATTCAGGAACCCCCCCTCCCCCCCTCCCCACCTGTTAATCAACATTCACGTTCTTAGTATACAGGACACCCCACCATTAATCAAACATTAAAATTCTTAGTATACAGGATCCCCCCCCAACACTAATAAAACATTCCAAGTTCTTAGTATACAGGTCCCCCCCCCCCCCCCCCAGTAATAAAACATTAAAAAGTTCTTAGTAAAAAGGACCCCCCACCCAGTAAAAAAACATTAAAGTTCTTAGTATAAAGGACCCCCCCCCCCCCAGCAGTAATAAAACATTAAAGTTCTTAGTATACAGGACCACCCCACCCACTTACCCACCAACCCCAATACTTAGTACACAGGACCCCCCCCCCCCCTCCCCACCTGTAATCAAACATTAAGTTCTTAGTATACAGCCCCCCCCCCCCCACCAGTTATCAAACATTAAAGTTCTTAGTATTAAGGAGCCACCCACCCCAATTACTTAGTATAACAGGACCCCCCCCCCCCCCCCCCCACCCCCTTCCCAACACTAATAAAACATTCCAAGTTCTTAGTATACAGGTTTCCCCCCACCCCCAGTAATAAAACATTAAATTTCTTAGTACACAGGACCCCCCCCCCCCCCCCCCTTCCCAACACTAATAAAACAGTCAAGTTCTTAGTATAAAGGACCCCTCCCCCAGCAGTAATAAAACATTCAAGTTTTAGTATACAGGAACCCCCTCCCCCAACACCCCCTCTGCCAACACTAAAAAACCCACCCACTCGAGTACTTAGTATACAGGACCCCCCCCCCCCCCCCCCAGTAATAAAACATTAAAAAGTTCTTAGTATACAGGACCCCCCCCCCCCACCCCAGAAAATAAACATTAAAAAGTTCTTAGTACACAGGACCCCCCCCCCCCCCCAACACTAATAAACATTCAAGTTCTTAGTATAAAGGACCACCCCACCCACTTACCCACCAACCCCAGTACTTAGCACACAGGACCCCCCCCCCCCCCCCCAGCAGTAATAAAACATTAAAGTTCTTAGTATTAAGGACCCACCCACCCCAAGTACTTAGTACACAGGAACCCCCCCCCCCCCCCCCCCCCCCCCTTCCCAACACTAATAAAACATTCAAGTTCTTAGTATAAAGGACCACCCCACCCACTTACCCACCAACCCCAGTACTTAGCACACAGGACCCCCCCCCCCCCCCCCCCCCCCCAGCAGTAATAAAACATTAAAGTTCTTAGTATTAAGGACCCACCCCACCCCAAGTACTTAGTAAACAGGACCCCCCACCCCTTCCCAACACTAAGAAAACATTAAAGTTCGTAGTATTAAGGACCCACCCACCCCAAGTACTTAGTACACAGGACCCCCCCCCCCCCCCCCCCCCTTCCCAACACTAATAAAACATTCCAAGTTCTTAGTATACATGTTCCCCCCCACCCCCAGTAATAAAACATTCAAGTTCTTAGTATACACACGACCCCCCCCCCCCCCCCCCCCCCCCCCTTCCACTAGTAATAAAACATTAAAGTTCTTAGTATACATGACCCCCCCCCCCCCAGTAATAAAACATTAAAGTTCTTAGTATACAGGACCCCCTTCCCACCTGTAATCAAACATTAAAGTTCTTAGTATGCAGGACCCCCTCCCCCCCCCCCCCCCCCACCAGTAATAAAACATTCAATTCTTAGTATACACACGACCCCCCCCCCCCCCCCACTAGTAATAAAACATTAAAGTTCTTAGTATACATGACCCCCCCCCCCCCCCCACCAGTTATAAAACATTAAAGTTCTTAGTACACAGGACCCCCCCCCCCCCCACTAGTAATAAAACATTAAAGTTCTTAGTATACATGACCCCCCCCCACCAGTAATAAAACAGTAAAGTTCTTTGTATACAGGACCCCCCCCCCCCCCCCATGAGTAATAAAACATTAAAGTTCTTAGTATTAAGGACCCACCCACCCCAAGTACTTAGTACACAGGACCCCCCCCCCCCCCCCCCCAAGTAGTAATAAAACATTAAAGTTCTTAGTATACACGACCCCCCCCCCCCCCCCACCAGTTATAAAACATTAAAGTTCTTAGTACACAGGACCCCCCCCCCCCTCCACTAGTAATAAAACATTAAAGTTCTTAGTATTAAGGACCCACCCACCCCGAGTACTTAGTACAACAGGACCCCCCCCCCCCCCCCTTCCCACACTAATAAAACATTCCAAGTTCTTAGTATACATGTTCCCCCACCCCCAGTAATAAAACATTAAATTTCTTAGTACACAGGACACACACACACACACCCCCCCCCCCCCTTCCCAACACTAATAAAACATTCAAGTTTTTAGTATACAGGAACCCCCTCCCCCAACACCCCCTCTGCCACACTAAAAAACCCACCCACCCCAGTACTTAGTATACAGGACCCCCCCCCCCCCCCCCCCCCCAGTAATAAAACATTAAAGTTCTTACTACACAGGACCCCCCCCCCCCCCCCCCCCAGCAGTAATAAAACATTAAAGTTCTTAGTATACAGGACCACCCCACCCACTTACCCACCAACCCCAGTACTTAGTACACAGGACCCCCCCCCCCCCCTCCCCACCTGTAATCAAACATTAAAGTTCTTAGTATACAGCCCCCCCCCCCCCCCCCACCAGTTATCAACATTAAAGTTCTTAGTATGCAGGACCCCCCTCCCCACCTGTAATCAAACATTCAAGTTCTTAGTATACAGGACCGCCCCCCCCCCCCTCCCAACCTGTAATCATACATTAAACTTCTTAGTATACAGGACATCCCCCCGAAACATTTATAAAACATTCAAGTTCTTAGTATAGAGGACTTACCCCTACCAGTAATATAACATTAAAGTTCTTAGTATACAGCCCCCCCTCCCCCCCCCCCCCCAACACTTATAAAACATTCAAGTTCTTAGTATAAAGGACCCACCCCCCGCCCGCCCGTCCCCAGCATCTTACTGTAAAGGACCCCCCACGAACCAGTAATAAAACATTAAAAAGTTCTTAGTATACAGGACCCCCCCACCCCAGTAATAAAACATTAAAGTTCTTAGTACACAGGACCCCCCTCCCCAACTGTAATCAAACATTAAAGTTCTTAGTATACAGCCCCCCCCCCCCCCCCCCCACCAGTTATAAAACATTCAAGTTCTTAGTATACAGGACCTCTCCCCCCCCCCCCAGTAATAAAACATTAAAGTTCTTAGTATACAGGACCCCCCACCCCAGTAATAAACATTAAAGTTCTTAGTACACAGGACCCCCCCCCCCCCCCCCCCCCAACACTAATAAAACATTCAAGTTCTTAGTATAAAGGACCACCCCACCCACTTACCCACCAACCCCAGTACTTAGTATACAGGACCCCTCCCCACCTGTAACCAAACATTAAAGTTCTTAGTATACAACCCCCCCCCCCCCCCCACCAGTTATAAAACATTCAATTTCTTAGTATACAGGACCCCCCCCCCCCCCCCCAACACTAATAAAACATTAAAGTTCTTAGTATTAAGGACCCACCCACCCCAA
>NW_022980139.1:0-1420 GCF_902652985.1 Pecten maximus | reverse complement strand
CAGTTTCAGTAAAGATAACTGACTGAATGTTACATACTTGCTTCCCCAACAAAAACTGTGCCCCATTTCTGCATGTGTTTCGATGCCATTGTTGTCTTTTTTTTCTTCTTTTTTTTTCTATATACATGTATATAATTCTACCTGTCTATGCAGTCTCCGATTGAAATCCTTCCCTTTATTGATTGAAATCCTTCCCTTTATTGAAATCCTTCCCTTTATTGAAATCCTTCCCTTTATGCATTTCCTAATCTAATTTACCCTTAATTCCTTCTTTTTAGCCCACCATCATCAGAGTTTGTTATCGCTATTTCTGAGAAAGTACTGAAGAGATCTTTCTCAAATTTCATATGTAGGTTCCCCTTGGTGCCTAGTTATGCATATTGCGATTTGAGACCAATCGGAAAACAACATGGCCGACATGCAGCCATCTTGGATTTTGACAATTGAAGTTTGTTATCACTATTTCTGAGAAAGTACTGAATGGATCTTTCTGAAATTTCATATGTAGGTTTCCCTTGGTGCCTAGTTATGCATATTGCGATTTGAGACCAATCTGAAAACAACATGGCCGACAGGCAGCCATCTTGGATTTTGACAATTGAAGTTTGTTATCACTATTTCTGAGAAAGTACTGAATGGATCTTTCTGAAATTTCATATGTAAGTTTCCCTTGGTGCCTAGTTATGCATATTGCGATTTGAGACCAATCTGAAAACAACATGGCCGATAGGCAGCCATCTTGGATTTTGACAATTGAAGTTTGTTATCACTATTTCTGAGAAAGTATTTAAGGGATCTTTCTCAAATTTCATATGTAAGTTTCCCTTGGTGCCTAGTTATGCATATTGCATTTTGAGACCAATCTATAAATAACATGGCCGACAGGCAGCCGTCTTGGATTTTGACAATTGAAGTTTGTTATCGCTATTTCTGAGAAAGTACTGAAGGGATCTTTCTCAAATTTCATATGGAGGTTCCCCTTGGTGCCTTTTTATGCTTATTGCATTTTGAGACCAATCTGAAAATAACATGGCCGACAGGCAGCCATCTTGGATTTTGACAATTGAAGTTTGTTATCGCTATTTCTGAGAAAGTACTGAAGGCATCTTTCTCAAATTTCATATGGAGGTTCCCCTTGGTGCCTCTTTATGTTTATTGCATTTTGAGATCAATTGGAAAACAATATGGCCGACAGACCGCCATCTTGGATTTTGACAATTGAAGTTTGTTATCTCTATTTCTCAAAGTACTGAATGGATCTTGCTCAAATCTCATAAGTAGGTTCCCCCTGGTCCCTTGTATTGCATTTTTGGACCAGTCTGTCCTCAAAACAACCTGGCAAACAAACAGCCATTATCGTTAAATCTCAAATTTCTTTTATAGCTAGGATTCCCTTGTTTGAAAAGTACTGGAGGGATGT
>NW_022980138.1:0-17096 GCF_902652985.1 Pecten maximus | reverse complement strand
CTAAAATTTTCCCCTAGGGGCCCCCTATTATTGTGTGGTTTCTTTTAATTATCTATGGGAAAATTTGGGGTTTCAAAAAAAGGGTTAAATCCCAAAATTTATATTTTTCATTATCAAAAAGTCTTATGTATCTAAATTAGTCATAGAAATCGGGGCTGTCCGGATTGGGCCCCCTTTTATAGTGGAAAGAGGTTCTGGAACCTTCAATACAAGTCAAGCGAAAGAAAAATTCCATTTAAGCTTTTCTCTTATGAACTTGCTTTCAAAGTTGTTATAAGTAAAAAATTAATACCCGGATTTGGATGAAAAAGGAACTAAAGTAGCAGTCAAAACCCCCCTTCATTTCTAATTTTTATTTTTTTGGTCTGAGTAAAAATGTGGTCCTGTAAAAAATAACCCCGTATGTTTTTTAGGACAAAAAAGACATTTTTCCCTTTTTAACACCCCCAAGGCCCTGACGTTTGCCGAAAAGTAGCAGATATACTCATTTTATTTCAGAAATCCTTACAAATATTATATGGCCCTCTAGAAAACAGAGTGAGACAGAAAAGAAATAAAACATAAAAGGAACAAAAAAAACAAAAAAAATATATACAAGGTCAACGATGAGACCACCACTCACCCTTTAATGCCCTTTTCATCTTTGAATTTTATTTATTTTTTAGTCCGCGGGACTATGAACAGAAGACGATCCCGGTTTTTTGGTTTTTACTTTTGCAAGTACCGTGAGAATTGCAAGCGCGTGGCAATAAAATGTCTTTTCCCCGTGAGATTTACAAGTTTTCAGATCATAAAAAAGGTTTTCACTGTTAATGAGATAATCAAATGTGTCAACATTCGAAAACCCACAGTGAAGATTTGGGGAACACATTTATATAAGTTTGTGGGGAAAAAACCCGCGAATATACGCTAGCATCGAAAACGTTGTCTTGGCGGCGTATGTTAAAATGTTTGCATCAAGATGAAAAACAAAGTTTCAAGCAGAAAAAAATATAACGTTGGGGAAAAAGCAGGGTCCCAAAAATTTAAAGGTAAGAAGCAAAAATGTAGGGGAAATTTTCGTTTTTTTATTTTTCCCTTTCCTTGGAGGCAAGGTGCTTAGCGTGACAAGTAAAAATCATTCCCAAAACTTATAATAGGAATTTAAAATAGAAACAACAAGAAGCTAACCCCAAAAACTATTAATGAGCAACCGTCCATCGAAATTATATAGTTTGTTTTTTTAAAGTTATATTTTAAAATTTGTACCGGGTAAATTTTAAAGGCCCAGCTGCAAAAATTTCCCATGATAAATTACGTATTTTTTAAATTTTTTTTACAATTAAGGTACATGTAGCAAACGTGGGGGACCTCTGCGCTAAAAAGTTTGTGACAGTTTTTTTGGAAAAATTTCAATTCCCCAAATTATTTAAAAAACGGGCCTTTCTTTCTTTAGTTAATCCAGGGAATTATTATTCCCGGGATTCTGTACAAGTTTTAATGCGTTTAAATTCAAGTATATATCATGGCCCCAAAACCCCAATTTTTTACCTTAAAATGTCTTTTTGATCAGTAGTTTTCTGAAATTGCCTTTTTTTTTTTTGTTTTTTGGGGAAATTTTTAATCAAGGGACACAAGGGGGTTTTTAAAATCCCCTTTTTTGGGGAAAAAAGGTTTAAAAACAGATGGGGAAGGGAGTTTTTGGCACACAGTTTAAGACAGGAAAAACATGTATGCATGCTCATTATATCCTTCTAAAGTTAAAATGTTTCCTTGTTTTTCCATAAGTATAGAAGTTTTAAAGAAATGCAATTTTTATTCCGAGCCATATTGCAGCACCAAACTGAGAGCTAGGGATAAAAACACAGGACCCTGGCTTACTATATATATTATTTTGACTAAAATTTAAAACCCAAATTGACCCAATATATATAACTTTTGTTTATGGAAATTTTTAACCATGAAAAAATTTTATTTTGTAATAAACCCTTTGCGACCAAAAAAAAAAAATTAACATAAAGTATAGCCAAGTAGTTAGAAGGGAATTAAGGGGAATGTTTTTGTATTTGTAAGCTTTTTTATTAAACTAAAATTTGACGTGGCGGGATTATTTTTGGGCGGGGGCATTTTGCAAGAAGAAGGATTTCCTTTAGCAAAAAATTTACAATACTATTTTTACTTTTTTTATCGATTGGGGGTTTTCATCACCAGTTTTTTAAAATAAATTTTTTACTTTCTTAAACCCAGATTTTAAAAATTTTGTTTTTTGCGAAAACTGAAAGGGCCAAACTTTATGTTGTGTTGAATTTAGAGAATGGAAGGAATTTTGATGGTAGAAAAAAATTTAAAATTGTAAATGTATATGTGCTGTTAAAAAAAATTTCAAAAATGAAAAAAAAATTTTTGGTTAAAAACAAGAAAATCTTTCCAAATTTAATATATATATATATAGGGGGGAAAAGAAGTAATCAAACAGTGAAACAAAAAGGTTTTTTAAATTTCGAGGCAATCCCCCCCCCTTTACAAAAACAAAAAATTACAATACAATCACTAATCTATAAAAAAGATGGAAATAAAATAAAATCAATAAAAATATTTTTTTAGAACGGAGAAACCACAATGAACCTTCGGAAAAAGGGGCGAAGGGGATACTAGGTGAGCATATTTTAAACCTAGAACGCTATGCGCCCAAACGCAGGAATTTTAAAATTCCCCCGCAATGAAAGTAATCAAAGATTCAAGAGTTTTTCTGGATTACTGTTAATTACTTCTTTGACCCTTATAAATTATATATATATATAGCTTAGAAAACAAAAAAGACGAAGGAAAGCTAACAATTTTTTTGACTCTGCCTGACCGGGGCCTCGAAACTCACGATCAGGCCCCAAAACCCCTGGGCAGAAAAACCCGCAGCCTATCCCGCTGCCCACATGGCGTTTTTAAAAAAGAACGTTTCAAGGGACAGTGATGGGGGGCCTGTACCCTGAATGATATTGGGGAAGGTATATTAATTTAATTATATAAAATACGGTCCCTTTTAAAACCCCTTTTTATTAGGGCAGTGTATAGTATATCAAACCTTTATAAAAAGTTGAAAATTTTAAAATTTTTGAAAAAATTTAAAAATTGTCAGTTACCTCTGTAATTTTATATATTTTCCTTTTATCTTACTGGAAGATAGTTTTAAACAGCACACAAAATTTTCCGTAATTTTAATTGGGTTTTTTCTTTTTAGTTTTCTTTTAAAACCCCAAATTTCACGCACAAGGAACTTGATTGATTCCCTAGAAACAAATTATTACATTTAAAAGATTAAGTACAATTTGAGATCAGTGAACTAGACTTTAAGATCAGATAGACCAAAATATTTTTTAAAAAGCTAACATTTATTTTTAAAGCTTTTCAATTAAGAAACGGTTTATTGTGGTCAGTTTGGGTGAGCCACCTGATCCGCCATGGAATGCAAGCACAAGTTAAAGGGTAAAAATAACTGTTTAATGTTTTATTATGGTCTTTTTGAGGTGAGCTTTACCTGATCCACCCGGAAATGAAGTAAAAAGTTCAAAGGAAAAATACATGTTAAAATGTTTTGATTATGGAAATTTTGGGGTGAGTGCCCTGTTTCCAGCCATGAAAAAGAAAAGACAAGTTAAAAGGGGAAAATATCATGTCAAAAGTTTATTATGGTCATTTTGAGGTGACCCCACCTGACCCAGCCATGAGAAATGCAAGACAAGTTCAATAGGTCAAATGTCACTATTAAAATGATTTATTTGGTCACTTGGGTGAGCACCTGATCCAGCATGAGAAAGAAGACAGTTAAATAGGTAAAATTTTCATGTTATAAGTTTTTATACAGTCATTTTAAGGTGAGCTCACCGATCCAGCCATGGAAAGAAGCAAAAGTTAAAGGGGTCAAATATCATGTATAATGATTTATTATGGTCATTTTGAGGTGGCTAAAGGATCCAGCATGAGAAAGCAAGTAAATTTAAAGGAAAAATATACTGTTTTTTAATGTTTGGTTATGGAATTTTGAGGTGAGCTCACCTGATCCAGCCTGAGAAATGCAAGCACAAGTTAAATAGGTCAAAATCACTGCATTTATAATGTTTTATTATGGTTTAAACCCAAATACCAAAAAAATTAAGTAAATTCATAACAGGATTTTCTTACTTGAGTCTCGGTGCTATAATGACATTACGGATTTGAAAAAATTTGTATGTCCCCAAGTCTGTAAAAAAAATAAGGAAAAGAGAGTGCACTTTATACATAGCCAGCTCATTAGATTTCAGAGTGGGTTAGAAACAATAATTAGACCCCCAAAATGTTAAAGTTTATAGAAAAATTTTAATGAAAAAATTATAAAAAATTTTTGAGTAAAAATTTGTTTATTTGATGAAAAAAAAAAAATTTGAAACAGTTGTTTTAAATTTAAAAGCTTTGTTTAGTTTAATTTCCTTTTTACAACAATTTTCTTTTGAGTGCCATATCAGCCAAACTTCCTTTAAGATTTCAAAAAACAGAATACATAATAAAAATTTTTATTGAGAGAAAAAAAATTTGCACCATTTTGAATGCATTTATATAAAAAAAATACAAGGATGTAAGGTTATAAAAACTTTCATGGAAAAATTGTACCAGTGGTTTTTAAAATGAGTGTTTTGAATTTTTGGGTGGAGTTTTCCTAAGAAAGGGTTTTTTGATGAAAAAGTAACTCTTTAAAATTTAAATTTTTAAAATTTGATCTAGTTTGAAATAAATTTAAATTTTTTTATTTCTTTTTCTTGAAATAGCAATTAAGCGCATGTTGACCATATGCCAAACATAACACAAACAAATGTTTTAAAAGTACCCAATTAACTGAACCCTTTGAATTCAGGTAAAATCATATAATTGGTATTTTTGGGTTTTTAAAAAAACAAGTCTTTTTTCTCCATAAGGGAGGGGAGAGGGTAGAAGGGGACCAGGAATCACTTACCGGTTTTTTGTACAATTATTAAACCATTTTGGGTTTTCTTTAGCTTGTCCTAGTTTTTTGTTCCCATGTTTATTTTCCATTTGACAGACTTCACTGACAGAAAAAAACTAATTTGCAGAATCAACCAAAAAATTCTTTGAAAATATATGAATAAAGTGATGCTCCTATCGATTCTAATGACTCACAACATGGACCCAGACGGTATCACGATTTAGTCTGTTTTCTTTCTTCCAGAGTTCAAAACAGTGATCTCAAGGAACCCTTTAAAAAATTTTTCCCAGAAATAAAAGGGGACAACTTTAAGCTAAAACCCGCAAGTTCTTTGAAGGTTGGTACCAAACGTTATAAAATATAAGTCAATATCAGAATTTCCCCAATTTTTTTTTGTCGAGAACTTTAAATAAATTTTCAAATAAAAGGTTTTTTAAAATAAAAAAATTTAGACTAAACTTTTTTTATAAGAAATTATCAATATTTTAAAAGGGAGACATCACCCTACAATAAAAAGGAAAACATGGTAAAGGTTTGGTATTTTTACATATTGTATTTCATGTATTTTATTAGCCTTAAAAAAATTGCGAAAAAAATAAATTTTTCACAAAGAATCGAAATAAAAGATATATCCCAGGTACAGTAGCTAAAATTTTTTTTTTTAGGAAAAAAAAAAACCCTTAAAAAATTGGTGGTTTTGTCATTGTTTTTTTTTTGGTTTTGAAAAAATTTTGGGATGGTTTAATAATTTTGAAAAAAAGCAGGAACATTTTTTGCAGTGATTCATTTAAAGGAGAAAACATAGAAATTTCATGTACATAATCAATGTAAGAAAAGGGTTAAACCCCAAAGTTAATTAATTAACCTTTTTCTAAGTAAAGCAAAAAATTTTAGCACAGGGGCCTGTTAAAAAATTTAGCTTATGACTGGGTTATGGTTTTTTTTTTTCATGTTTTCAATTAAAAATAAATTTGTAGGTTTTGTTATTTTAGCGATTAAACTGGAGTATTTTCCTTAATTTTTATATCCAATAGTATTCGGGATTTAAACCTTTTGTTTAGACTTTGGGGGAATTGACAATTACAATTTTGAAGTTTTCCATTAGTTGAGTGAAATGAAGCAATTAAATTCAGCTTGCCGCATTTTTTGGGTTCTAAAATTATTTTCGTTTTTTGTTTTTTTGTATTTTTTGTTTTTTTGATTTTTTGAAGCTATAAAAATGCAAATAATTACAACATAAAAAATTTAATTCTCACACATTTCTTTATTCAATGAATATGAAATATATTAAACAGCGGGTTTAGTATGGTTAGTAAATTTGACCCATATAAAGTTAAATTATGTTGTTTTTAAGCATTTAAAGTAAATTGAGCTTTGTTTAGAAGTGATTGAAAAAAAAAAAAAGGGGAACTTTATATATTAGGGAGGTCTTAGATTGGAAAGAAGATATATAAAGGAGAGAGAGGTTCAAGTAGAAAACATGTATATGAAAATTTTCATTTTAAAAAAATTTTAAAGTTTTTTTATATTTTGGAAAAAGGGGGGACAGGGTTAACCATGCAAATTTAAATTTAAATTTTCCCCTTTTTTTTGGCCCAGAAAGAAATTAAAAAATAATTCCCCTTTTTTTGAAGCAATACGTATAATCATTTCTGATATGTAGTAAAGTATTTTGATAAGGGTTTAAGGGCTAGACCGTGAGTATTTTTTTAAAATTTAAAATTATGGATTACATTTACATTATTACTCTACAACTAATACTTTTTTGTTTTTAAAAAAACCAAAAAGGCATTTTTCCTTTGTTTAAAACCAAAAGGGGAACGTGCCTCAAAAAAATAACTAAAAAAATATACGCCTCTTTTATGTTTCGAAATTTCTAAGTTAAGGTTTAATATGGAAAAATAATCAAAGTTTTTAAAGTTTTGGGACATAGGATGCTTTTTTGTGTTTGTAAATTTGAAAGTTTGCTTTTAAATCATGTTTTTTTTTAAATCAACAAAATTAACTTCCCTAGAGAGTTAATTTTTTTTAAGTTAGTATTTTTAATTTTTAACCATTGTTGTCAAATAAATCTAAAAATTTAATAAAATTAAAGGTATTTTTAGATTTTTTTTCTTTTATTTAAAATCTTTTTAAATTTATTTTCCCCCCAGAATTGAAAGCTTTTGGAAAAGGTTTTTCACTGAAAATCAATTGGTAAACTTCTGAAAAAAATTAAAGAAAAATTCCCTTAAAAGCATATTTTTTCAAAAAAAAACTACGTATCCGGGTTTGTTTAAATTTTCAAGGCTTAATAAAAGACTTTATGTTTAACATTATAAACCCTTAAACCCGTGAATTAGAATTAACACTGGCTTGCAATTCTCAGGCCAAATCTGTGTGTCATTCCTAAATAACATTTTAAAAATAAAACCGGTTTTATTAGAATATTAACAGGCTTACATTCTCCCGGTCAAATATGTGTCATTTTCCCAAAAACCATTTAAACCATTTAAAACCCGTGAATTGAAATTTTTAAAACGGCTTTCATTCTGGCCAAATATGTGTGCCTTTCCAAAACCCTTTTAACCATTTTTTAAACCCGTGTTTTTTAGACATATTTAAAGGCTTTATTTTCAGGGGGTTGGGTCTATGGCGAGTCAAAAAAACCCTTATAAACCATTAACCTGATATTAGACATATTTAACACCCGTGTTTTTCAGGTTTGGGTCAATTGGTGAGTACTAAATAACCATTATAAACATTAAACCAGTGAAAAGACATATTTTAAAACTTTGGTTGCATTTTTTGGGTTTGGGTAGGGGTGCTCTCCTAAAAAACCCCTTTTAAAAATTAAACCCTGAATTGACAATTTTTAAAAATGGCTTGCATTCTCATGGTTTGGGTCTTTTTTGAGTAAAATAACCATTTAAACCATTAAACCAGTGAATTGACATATTTACACCAGCTGATTTTTATGGTTGGATATATTGGCTAGTACAAAAAACCCCTTAAAACCATTAAAAACCAGTGATTAGACATATTTAAACTGGTTGCATTTTCATGGCCAAAACATGTGGCTCATTCCTAAATAACCCTTTTTAAACATTAAAAACCCTGATATTAGAAATTAAAACCCGGTTGCATTTCCATGGCCCAAAACATGTGGCTCATTTCCCAAAAACCATTATAAACCATTAAACCGGGTGATATTTGAATTTTAACACCGGCTTGCATTTTCATGGTGGAAATTTTTGGCTATATAAATAACCCATTATTTAAACCATTAAACCAGTGATATTAACATATTTAACAGGCTTGCTTTCTATGGTTGGATCATATTGGCGAGTACCCAAATAACCCTTATAACCATTTTTAAACCCCGATATTTGAATATTTAACACTGGCTTTCATTTTATGGCCAAATCTGTTGTCATCCTAAAAAACCATTAAAACCCCTTTTTTAAAAACCGGTGATTTAGAAAATTTAACCTGGCTTGCATTTTATGGTTGGATTATTTGGGTGAGTACAAAAACCAAAAAACCCTTAAACCCGTATATTGACATATTTACACTGGCTGCATTTCTTGGTTGGATAATTAGCGGATCTAAAAAAAACCCTTTAAACCCTTAAACAGTGATATTAGACATATTTAACCCAGCTTGATTTTTCATGGTTGGGTCTATTGGTGAGTACTAAAAAAACCATTTTAAACCCTTAAACCCGTGTATTAACATATTAACACGGCTTGCATTTTCATGGTTGGATCATGTGTTTCCATCCCTAAAAACCATTATAAAAATTTTAAACCAGTGTATTAGACAATTTAACATGGGTTTCATTTCTCATGGTGGTCAATTTTGCTGGTAAAAAACCCTTATAAACCATTAAACCCAGTGATATTTGAAATTAAAACCCCGCTTGCATTTCATGGGGTTTGGGCATATTGGGAGTACTAAATAAAACCCAAAAAACCATTAAAAACCCGTGTATAGACTATTTTAAAACGGGGTTTCATTTCTCGGGGCCCAAACCTGTGTGTCATTTCCCAAAAACCATTTTAAACCATTAAACCAGTGATATTGACATATTTAACACAGCTTTCATTTTCTGGTTGGATTATTTGGGGTTAAAATAAATAACCTTTTTTAAAAATTAAACCGTGAATTAGACAATTAACACGGTTGCATTTCTCAGGTTGGATTATATTGGCGAGTACTAAAAACCATTTTTTAAACCCTTTTTAAACCCCCCCGAAATTTGACAAATTTTAAAACTGGCTTGTTTCTCAGGCCAAATCTGGTGTCATTTCCCAAATAACCATTATAAAAAATTAAACCCGGGGAATTGAATATTAACACCGGCTTTCATTTTTTCAGGTTGGTTTTATTTGGTGAGTACTAAATAACCTTTAAAAAAAAAACCCGGGATTAGAATTTTTAAAAACCTGGCTGCATTCTCATGCCCAAAACAGGGGCTATCCTAAATAAAAATTTTAAACATTTTAAACCCGGGGATATTTCATATTTAACACTGGCTTTCATTTGCATGGGCCAAATTTTGTCATTAAAAAACCTTATAAAAACCATTTCACCAGTGAATTTTAAATATTTTAACGGGGGTGCATTTCTCATGGTTTGGGGGTCATATGGCGGGACTAAAAAAAACCTTTATAAACCCTTAAACCCTGAATTGACATATTTAACACTGGCTTGCATTTTTTCATGGCCAAATCATGTGTGCTCATTTTCCTAAAAAAACCATTAAAACCATTAAAACCCGGTGAATGAATATTTAACACCAGCTTTCATTTCTCGGTTTTGGGTTTTAGGCTGAGACTAAAAAACCATATAAACCCTTAACCATGATATTAGCAATTTAAAACTGGTTGCATTCTCATGGCCAAAAACAGTGGCTATTCCAAAAAACCATTATAAACCATTTAAACCGGTGATATTAGACATATTTAACACGGCTTTCATTTCATGGGTTGGATTTAATTGGCTGAGTTACTAAATAACCATTATAAAAAATTAAACCAAATTTGAATATTTTAAAACGGGGTTGCATTCCATGGCCAAATCATGTGTGCTCATTCCAAAAACCATTATAAAACCCTTAAACCGGGGAATAGCATATTTAACACCCGGGTTGCTTTATGGTTTCCTAGCTTATCAAGAAAGGTGATGAATTGAAGACTAATTAAATCAAATGACCAAATTGGGGAAAGCAATTTGGGACATTTGATTTTTTTTCAATTACAGCCCATGGTCTATAAAACTAAGCAGAAAATTTTACAATTCTATTTTTATTTTCAGGTTAGTTCTCCAAATTACACTCAGTATTCTCCAAAATGCATCAAGGGGAACACGGGTGTTTCTGGTTTCAACGTAAAGCAAAGATTGTTACGTTTTGGGCCTAGAATGGGGAGGGTTGGTCAGAAATGGACAGGATGTGGGGAGAATTCATGGCCCAAGGGAAGACTTTCCCGAGTTACTGAACAGTTTTGGGTGGGGAACTTCCCGGAGATCAAAAAGAAGCAAACAGACCGACAGTAATTTAGCGGGTGTCACCCTGAGAATGCGGAAAGCATTTCCAAGGATGTTCCCCCTGCAGTCAGAGACAAGGATTTCCAAAAAAATTTTGACAAATGTTTAAGGGATTTTGCCAAAGGGAGCAGCAAAGTCGGGGCTTAAGTGGACAGCCAGATTGTAGGATCCAAAGGACCAAAGAGGGTCCAGTGTTGGGGTTTTGGAGTTGGCTCCCACAAAGTGTAGGATTTGACAAAGGCAGCCCTCGGGAGGAATACGAATGCGTTCGTGAAGCCCTGTTAAAATGAATTATAGCTTTTTATTGCTACCCAATGGTTTGGAAAAGCTTTCTCTTCCAATTTTTATTAGGACTGGTCAAATTGATGAACAAAAGGTTATGGTGTAGTTTTTCTGTCTGTTAATTTTTTTACTCCAATTTTTTAACTTCTCTTTGAAAATTTGGGATTTATTATAATTATGATAGGAAATTGTATTACCGAAAAAGGTTTTAATTTTTATTTTGAACAAGTTTATTTGTGATGAAATCTTGTCACATCATTCCTTTTTATCCGCCCTCATCAGATGGGGGACATTCAAAGCCCTGCATCCCTCTCTCTATGTCCATAAAAATCCTTGTTTCATTTGTCAAAGTATGGGGTACATTTTTAAAAATGAGAGTGGTTCCCCTTAGTTCCCAGTTGTGTTTAAAAAAAAACTGCAGGTGGCCTCTTTTATTTTTAGAATGAAAATTTTTTTAGCTAATGTATTTTTTAAAGTATGGGGAGGTTTTGCAAAATTCCCTTTTTTTTCATCGATTAGAAGAGGGAAAAAAAAAAAAAATGGAAAATAATGAAAACGTCTGACATAGAAAACCCTTTGGATTTTTAATGGGTACACCAAGATTCCCCTGGTTCCTGTTAATTAAAAAATGGAAATTTTAAAAAATTTTTGAAAAGTACTGAAGGAATATTGCCAAATTTTTCTTGTAGGTTCCCCCTTTTTATCAGTGTGTCAATTTAATTTAGATTTTTTAGAGAAAAAAAGAATGGTCGTCAGAACCCCTCTTAATTTGAAGAATTTAAAATTTTAATTTTTCATATTTTTTGAAAAGGGATGTTTTTCAAACTTCACATGTACAGAAGGTTTTCCCTTTTTTTTTGATCAGAAATAAGAAAAAAAAAAAAGGGGGAGTTATAGAAGTCAGGTGACAAGAACCCATCATTTATTGTGGTACCAATTTTCCCTGGGATCACCGTTTAGCTTCAATTTGAAAATAATTGATAGGCTTTAATAAAATATGAATGTTTCTAGAATGTTTTTACCCTTTTTTTTATTTGGCATTTTAGTTTTTCCAAGATTTTATTTTTTTGGAACATGGAAAGCATTATGTCAAGTTTTTAAATTTCCCCCCACAAAAAAATTTGGATTGGTCCAATGAATTACTTAATATTTTACGGGGGGGGGGGGGTTTGACTTACAATAGTTTTTAAGGGAGACTTTCCCCATTTTTGACAATCATTTAATTGTTGACATTAATGTTAAAATATCAGCATTGGATGAAAGCTTTAAAGATATGCACATGTTGGGCCCCGCAGACCCCCAGGGGGGCTGTGGGGGGGCTAAAAAAAGGCAAATTTGATTAAATGAAATATTTTAAATTCAGGTGACCCTTTTAAGGCCCCGGGCTCTTGTTTAAATTTTGATTTTTTTTCATCTATACATTTTTTTTTTTGTAAAGAATTGTATTATATTTTTTTGTGTCACAAGATTTGGAATTTTATGAAATTTTATTATATTGCCCCAAAAAAATAAATTTATGATTATTGTCAAGCTATACTGTTACACTTTTTTAGATTAAAGTCTTAAAAAAGGGGGGGAAAAAATTCAAAAATTAAAAAAGTTTTTTATATAAAAAAAAATTTAAAAATAAATCAGGAAATTTCTTTGAGTTCTACTTTTTAAGATGAGATCCCTGTGCTTGTTTTGTGAGTCTATTTTGGGAATTTTATTAGTAGGAACAAAGGAGTTTCAAAAATTTGGTGTGGCCTTCATTCTCAACTTACAAAAAGTTATTAAACACTTGCTTTTCATGGCTTTTGCTGGACAATGAAAAAATTATTATAATTTTTTTTGGCGATAAAATGTGAAAAGTACCTAATTATTGTCTTGTCTGTTTGGGGAAAAGAGTTTCTTTTTTTGGGTTTGAAAGTGTTAAAAGACTAAGGGCATAGTTTCGCTTCCCCTTTTTAAAAAAAAAAAAAAACAAAAAAAATGCCCGTATTTATTCAAGTTAATTTATTGATGAAAATGATAAACATTTTTAAAATTGGGAAACAAAACTTTTACCAAAGATTAAGGTTTGAACAAATGTCTTTTGATACATGGGAAGTGAAAAAAATTTAAAAAAAATCCTTTTTTTTTTACAACTCAATTGAATTCTTAAAATTTTTTAAAAAATTCGACAAAAGGTCTTTTAATTCCTCTAATATTCTTTGGCCCCTTCTGGTATAGAGTTCCTTAAATATTATAATTTTTTTCTTTAAAAAAGCTTTCATTTAAAAAATTTATATTCATAACTAAAAAAAAAAGTCTCACGGGTTTTTACATTTGTTTATCGTTTTGGTTTTTTAAATTATCAAAATCTTCTCCTTAAAAAGGGTACCCCCCCAGTTTTTTTGGTTTTTGCTCAATAATTAAAAAAAAAAAAGTTTCCCCTTAATTTAAAATTCACTAAGTCAAATTTTTTTAAAAAAGGGAACCTTTTATTTTTTTTTACCCCCACTAAAATTCCCCCCCAATAATAATTTGCAAACGGGTTTATTTTTAAAACTAATTAATAATTTGTCTCCACCATTTACCTAATGGGTTTCAGGGTAAAGTCCGTTAAAACCCCCCAAAAAGTTCAATAACTTATCCCCCGTCTTTCGTTGTTCGTTCAATTCTTTATCCCAAAACTTTTTCATTTTCCTTTCAAATCCCTGAACAAATTCTTTAAAATTTCCTTTCGGAATTTTCGCGCTCCCGTAATTTTAATTTTGGGGAAAATTTGGGGGGTTATTTGAAAATCTTCGGTCTAAAAAAAACCTTTTTTTCATATCTCTCCAATTTTGGTTCATTCTCTCTGGATTAATCATGTTTTTTTCGGTCCGTGTCTGGTAACATGAATGAAGAACTTGTATCTTTGGGTGACAAAAATGCAGTGAAATGTCCTTAGACATGGACAATTGATTTTTTTTTGTTGGCGACTTGCAATTCTCACGGTAACGGCAATTTTTATATAACATTTATATTTTCTAAAACAGATTTTTGACATTTAATTCAACTTGTGCTTGCATATGCATCTCTATTTGAATACAGATATCTGAATTAAATAGGTAAAAACCCAAATACTATTTTTTTGTAGCTTGTCATAGTTTATACTCATGGTACCAGGATTTAATGTGGGTTATTGTTTTCAAATAATATGAGAGCTACATGTATCATTAAAACAGCTATGTCCTATGCATCATGAGGTATGCGATTATTTATTTAATCCTTTCTATTTTTATTTAAAAATGATTTACAATTCAGTAAACTGTGTTGTTTATAAATATTCATTTGGAATATGTCCATAAATACTTTCATCAAATAAAGAAAAACAACAGATTTTGGCTCATGTAAAGTATACAGTGACGCCCACATGTGACAGGGATATATAACAAGTGTCGCTGCCTGTGGTGACACCCCCATCATCTCGACAGTCCGATTCCTGTTGTCAGGGGTAGGCTATTGATCATGCTGTTCCGGGGGTTCCCTCCCTCTGTCTCCTCAGGCAAAACAGCAGGTAGAATATATAATTATCTGACCAATATTTCACGGCAGGTAAGATTACCCTATGGCGTAATTTAGAGTTTATTTAACTCCGATCGATATGCAGGTACAGTATATTGCCTACACTGGCTATTTTGTACACAGTCATTCTAAAAACGCAATGACAGTCGCCGCCGACATTGTAACGCGATCATTGTAACAGTGCAATATCTGTTAACATATTTAATGACGTAAAACACACAACTCATGACCTGTTCCAATGACAAACTGTTCTGGCTTGCAAGTCTCACGGTTCTTGCAACTCTCACGGCGACCGGTGCCCCCTCCGTGAAACTTACAAGTACCGGAAGCGGAACTTGCAACTCTCACGGACTTGCAAAGTACACGCTACACCGGAAAAAGAACCGGATGTACGTATTGTAAACTAACAAGAGCGATATTGGTCTCAATCAACTAAACGCTTGCTCAATCCGATGGGAGACTATAAGCTTCCCATTGATACAGACCAAATTATATATATTTCCGGAAATTTATGATAAAAAAATATATATATATATTATATATATTTTTCTGATACTACTAAGTATATATGTTACTTATTTTTGACTCGTTAAAATAAATTTAAAAATTGAGACTGTTTGAGAGAAACTGTACATATATTCATAGGTATCCATCTAACTTAATTGTTCTGGGGACTACTACTTTTCCAGCTCTTATTATACGTCCCTGACTTTTCTTAAAAGTACAAATAAATAGGTAAATAAATTGTATGTAAAATTGCCACTAGGCCTAATACAACTTCCAGTAGGCCTATATAAAGCTATATGGGTTAAGCAGTTATATACAATGTGCATACCTAACAAAACTATGTTCAAGATGTTTACAGACATATATATATATACATGTAGTAGCACTAAAATAGCTTGTAGAATAATATAATAACTCAAGATAAACCAGCAGAACTGATGGTAGTTATAATATTAACAAATAGATCTTACCTGCATGCATTAGAATTAAAGGTCCATTTATACATCCGTGCGCACCGAATAACCAATCACACACAAATTGAATTTAAAGACGAATTGAAACACAAATATAATCAAATAGAAATCAGCCAGTTAGATGTATAACTGATCGGTAACCAGATAATATACTGGTTTGATGTCCGCACCGATCATCAATTATGTCTAATTCCTCATCACGAAATTGGCATCGTCTAATAAATAGCTCTCCTCGAGAGGAGTGCTCAAGGATAGTCTACGTTTCCTTTTGTCTTGAAGAAGAACGAATAGCTTCCCGTCAACACTGTAGGATCTCTTCACACAGTTCAGTTTGTATGCTTCCGTCAGTTTTTGCCTGTTGATGCGCGTCAAGTCCTCATATACCACAATCTTGGTTCCTGCCAGTTCGTGGCGGGCACTGATGATTTCATGTTTTTTCCTTCTATGGGTAAATTTTACAATTATGTTCCTGGGTGAATCTTTGGTAAATCTACCTAGTCTATGGGCGATATCAATATCACTTTCCTGTAGGGGAACTTTCAGTTTTTTGTTCACAAAGCTAACAATTGTTTTCACACAGTCTTCCACTGTCTCTTTTTCTCCGTTATCCTTGAGGCCCACGATCCGCAAAGAATTTTTCCTCCCCTGCTGTTCGAGATTATTTTCATGTTCATATATATCATGAAGTTTCCCATTTACATTAGTTAGCTCCGTCTCCATCTTCGACACAGTTGTCTTCAGTTCGTCGTTTTCTTCTTCTAGTGAGTTAACTCTCTCCTCCAGGATCTCTATACGCTCTGCGTGTTCACGCTGAATATCAGCACGAAGTTTTTCAAGTTTACGGTCGAGAACATCCTCTGTGATTAAAGTCTTTAAGATTTTAGAAATCTCGTCAAGACGATCATCTGTAGATTTACTAATCCCTATATCGCTAGTCCTAGCACTAGCACTGGTGCTAGTTTGTCGTCTATTATTACCTCTACCAGACATAATGTACAGCACGTGAATACCACACAGAAGAATATAAATATAAGTCCAAAGTATCAGTCTGTGGTACGTGATTACTACGTATACCAACTACGTCCAGGGCATAGGTAAATGCTGAGTAGTGGTCACTCGCGAAAATCAGTCCATGCTGTCCACTGTCGTTTTTTTCACAAAATCAGTATTTTCCAATCAAATTTCGTTTACATAAACGCACAGACAGTTAGTAAAGCATTTCAACCAGATAATGCACCGGAAAAGAAATTCCGATAATAGTGAATCTGTTCCAGAAATAACGCTTTTGTCGGAGCGATGTAAAAGCCGACTGACTCGGTCGCCGTGACCTTGACCTTTTCATTGAATATTTGAATTTGTTAAGTTTTTGTCAAAATGGCACTGTGTTTATATGAAATAATGTACTATGCCGGTTATCAGTTTTGAAGATACATCTCTTGTTTAAGCAACAATTTTTATGTCTCAAAATATAAAACAGATATGATTAAGAGAAAGGTTTCATTGTTATGTTTTATCCACGAGGACTTGATACGAATTCCCAACTTACGGTCCATACATGCATTATTTGATTTACATGTCATACATTGATGTGGGAAATTGTGCCAAGTCCCTGTGATTTTAACATGGATATGAGCATGTGCATGACCGGAATGTCCTTTTGAGATAGCCCCTTGCTGGTCTCGCTCTCCTTTTGAGGTATAATTCAAAATGAGAAATGTCTAGTACCACTGACAAAATGCCTGAATATTTATTCTTAATTATCATTATTATCTTTATTGCTTCCAAAGTTGAAGGTCAAATGTCGTACCTCTATCCTAATTTGA